>NC_079261.1:600000-848074 GCF_947241705.1 Saccharomyces mikatae IFO 1815 | reverse complement strand
TTAGTGCAGATCCAGTAATACCGGGCGATAATAATAAATTAGTGGCAGAAGTATTTGATGCTTCAGAGGATGCTAAGGAGGCAGACGATAGTGAAAGGGGAATGCCGCTTACGACTGCGTTGAAGACATATCCGAAAGCAGCAGCTTGGTCGTTATTAGTCTCGACAACGCTAATTATGGAAGGGTATGACACGGCCATACTCGGGGCTTTTTACGCTCTACCCGTATTCCAGAAGGAGTTTGGCTCACAAGATGCCCAGACAGGAGAATGGGAAATTTTAGCGTCATGGCAAATTGGGTTGACTTTATGTTACATGGCAGGTGAGATTGTGGGTTTACAAATGACTGGTCCTTTAGTGGATTGGATGGGTAATCGTTACACGTTGATTATGGCGCTGTTTCTTCTAACATGTTTCACTTTTCTTCTTTACTTTTGCAAAAGTTTGGGCATGATTGCTGCGGGGCAGGCGTTGTGTGGTATGCCATGGGGTTGTTTTCAGTGTTTGACAGTTTCTTACGCTTCTGAGATCTGTCCCTTGGCTCTAAGATATTACTTGACTACATATTCAAACTTGTGCTGGCTATTCGGCCAACTTTTTGCCGCTGGTATTATGAAGAATTCCCAAAACAAATATCCAGATTCGGAATTAGGATACAAGCTGCCGTTTGCCTTACAATGGATCTGGCCTCTTCCCCTAGCAATAGGGATTTTCCTTGCACCAGAATCTCCATGGTGGCTTATCAAGAAAGGAAGATTCGATCAAGCAAAGAGATCACTTGAAAGAACCTTGAGCGGCTATGGTTCTGAAAAAGAATTGCTAGTGACTATGGAGGTAGATAAAATAAAAATGACTATAGAAAAGGAGAAAAAGCTTACAAGCAAAGAAGGTACCTACATGGATTGTATTAGAGACAGGGTTGATCGCAGAAGAACGAGAATTACTTGTCTCTGCTGGGCAGGCCAAGCTACTTGTGGTGCAGTTTTAATAGGCTATTCGACCTACTTTTACGAAAAGGCTGGTGTTGGCACTGATACCGCCTTCACCTTTAGTATTATTCAATACTGTCTCGGTATTTGCGCGACATTTTTGTCTTGGTGGGTTTCAAAATACTATGGCAGATATGATCTTTACGCTTTTGGACTGGCCTTTCAGACGATTATTTTCTTCATTATTGGCGGTTTGGGATGTGCAAATACTCATGGTGCGAAAATGGGAAGTGGGTCTCTTTTGATGGTAGTAGCGTTTTTTTATAATCTTGGCATTGCCCCGGTCGTTTTTTGTTTAGTTTCCGAAATACCATCTTCAAGGCTAAGAACAAAAACGATTATTCTGGCACGTAATACTTATAATGTGGTCAGTATCGCATGCAGCGTTCTAATACTATATCAATTGAACTCTAAAAAGTGGAACTGGGGCGCCAAGTCCGGATTTTTCTGGGGCACGTTATGCTTTTGTACTTTAATATGGGCTGTAATTGATTTACCGGAAACTGCGGGGAAGACCTTCGTTGAGATAAATGAGCTGTTCAAGCTTGGAGTTCCAGCAAGAAAATTTTAAATCAGCAAAAGTCGACCCATTTTCAGTCAAATCCACCTCAGAAGATGTCATTCATGGAAATCTCAAAGAACATATGGAAACTTCCATTGTAGACGAAGGACAAAGTACCCCATCACTTATCAATAAATGACTACATATTCTAGAAAAATAAAGAGGCAACTGTGTCTATTTACTCTACTCTATATAAAAAATATGGAGTATAGCATACACCGTTTCTCCTATTCGTTATGTTTCCGTAAAGTCTTCCATTAATTGATCTTGAAGATTACACTTTTCTAAAAGCAAGCATCTATAGCCTGTCAGATTTTTCCTGCGGCTTTCGTCTTTGATATTACTCTTCTCTCGTCCAAAGTTCAAGTTTGCAACGTCTCCCCGGATCTAAAAAGCCAACCAAACACACACACGTGAAGGTCTTTACCTTAAGCAGAACATAGTCCAAAAATTGCAACAGAAATAACGTATATAACAATCCTTTCCCATACACAGCTGTTCAATGGATGACAAGTGTTTGTGGTCTTTCCGCAGTTCAATCCAGCAACCATGATAAAATTAGTGGTTTTGTAAAAAGGTCTGGATGAGGTTGTGAAGGGAAAATCGCCTAGAGCAGCTACCAGAAGTGTTACGAGAGACCGATTGATGCAGTCGCCATCGTATTCTTCTTCAAAAATGTTGTGAAGGATATCATACAAGAGAAATGTCCAAACATATAGAAGAGCATAGCTCAATTAGCACTTTTGGACCCATGCTTCTTAAAAATAGTCGGGGTGCTTTTTTTTTTTTTTGAGCACCTGTATACCGGCCTATTCTTTTACATTTCTCGAACCATTTTTCGTGGTCATTCTTACTTATTGATCTCTTACATTCTCAATAGCTTCAACAATTCATCCTCAATAAAAAATATCAACAACTTGGTGTTTGAACATGCGTTCTATTTGAACGTTTTTTTCTTAGTATTTTTTTCAATTGTTGCCTTGTCTATTTCGACCTATATACATGGACATACAACACTACGTAACAGTACCCATTTTTCATTCGGGACCGGCGATTATAGTCTTGACTACATCTCCACCATGGGAAATGTTGTAGTCATAGGCCTTAGCTGCATCTTCGAACTTAAATCTATGCGTTATTAGTGGCTTGACATTAACTTTTCCTGTGGCAACCAAGTTCACCGCATCGCGATAATCACCAAACGAATAACGGAAACATCCAATTAGCTTCATTTCCTTGCCGCTAACTTCAGCGATTGGGAAGTTGGTATAATTTTTGCCCATACCAACTTGTACCATCGTTCCCCCAACCTTGGTTACTTTGACACCAGCGTCAATGCAAACATCTGCTCCCGAGCATTCAAACACCACATCTGCATGGTTTCCGCCTAGAAGCTTTTCTACTTCAGAAGCCAATTCTTGGGCTTTGTCAGTAGGAATCTTGGAAGAATTGAAAGTGTTTGTAGCACCGAAATCCTTTGCCCTTTGTAGCTTGTTGTCAAACACATCAACGAAAACAACGTCACTGGCACCAAATGCACGCGCAACTGCTCCCGTTAACAGCCCCACAGGCCCTGCGCCAAATACAACAACTCTGGTGCTGAAGCGAACTCCTGCGAGTTTGTTAGAGTGCACACCGACAGATAGTGGCTCGACACAGGCTCCCTCTTCATAGCTAACACCTTCCGGTAGCTTCACAAGAAAATCTTCCGGAGATAAATAGTACTTCACAAGAGTACCGTCAATTGGAGGAGTGGCTGCAAATGCCATGTGTGGGCAAAGGTTGTACCTACCCTCCTTGGTCTCATCAGAGTAACGGCTAGGAACACCGGGCTCAATAGCCACACGGTCTCCGACTTTGACTCTTGTCACAGCGTTACCAACTTCCACAACTTCCGCTCGACTCATGACCAAGTACCATAGGAGCCTTCAATATGTATTTTCCAATGCCACCGCTTCTGTAGTAGTGGACATCAGAACCACATATACCAGTAGCTTTAATGGCTAACTTGACGTAATGGGGGTCTTCGATGGTAGGAACTGGTCTTTGCTCGATGGCGATGTCGCCGACTTTTCTCAAAACAACAGAAGGATTAGTAGTTTGAGACATGGTTTTTTGTAATTTCTTGGTTTTTCTTGTTAAGTATTCAATGGTTTCATTTTCACTTGAAAGCTATTTTTCATAACGTTGAATGGTTTAACTCTTTTATACGTCAAATTTTAGTCCACTGAAATGAGAAAGGCCTACTTGTCATCTTAAGTTTATCATAACTGGGGTGATGAATGAGATGAGAGGGCTGACGTAGTGGCGTTGTTTGACCGGAGAAAGGAGATACGATGCCGGAAATAAATATAGTATTATAAACTCTGGATGTCGAAAAAAATAAAGCAAAATAATTTTCAGCTGAGAAGACAGTCCTTGAAAGAGACGAGACTCATTCATTGTGCATCCCTGAGATAGGCCGATGTATGCTGAAGCTATACGTAGCTAGCCAACTTCAACATAATCTGTTTGTTGCTTACCAAGAATCATCCCCGAGAACTTATGCATTGCGTACCATACATAGCATGTACCTACAGCTAAGCTTCCTGCAGTTTCTCCTGGAAAAATAAGGTATCGCGCGTGGTGCAGCGTGGGGTAGCCTTCGTGCCTGTTCCCGTGCCTTGTTGGTTTTTTGCCTTTGTGCCTGAGTCGTTCTACCCCGCGTTATCCCACCACCTAATCACTCCCTCCTTGGCACGGACATAAAAATCTTTCAGAACTTGCTCCACCAATGGTCTAGTTCGCATGCACTTTCTCTTTATTTTTAGCCCGCCATATTTGGTTGCAGCACACACCATAATAATACGTCATTGCATTAGCTTTACGGCAAGCATCAAGCAAGCATTAAAGTCTCCCTACTAACTGCGAGGTAACGGGTGAGATACATAGATGCACCGTCTTCTTGAAAAATGACCAACACTTATTCACCGTATTATGTTAGCTAACTATAATTGGGAAGCATCATATTCCAGGGGAAAAGATGTGGGGGAGTTAATGTCTCGAAGTTTTAGATATCGTTCAACTTCACATATAAATAGCTGATTCCAACTGTGCAATTGTTTGGCTTTATACTTCTCTCTTAATCTCAACACATAAAAGTGATATCAATAACAACAACAACAACAACAACAAAAAGAAAAAAAGAAGAAAAGTAACAACTTCAAAAATGACAAAGTCAATGAAACAACAGCTACCAGCTTGAATGCAAAAACTCTCAAGAGTTTTCAATCCACCCTTCCAATACCAACCTACCCCAGAGAAGGCGTTAAACAGGGTATTGTTCATCTAGGTGTTGGTGCATTCCATCGTTCCCACTTGGCCGTTTTCATGAACCGTTTGATGCAGGATCACAGCTTGAAGGACTGGTCAATATGTGGTGTTGGTTTAATGAAGGCAGATGCCCTTATGCGCGATGCTATGAAAGCCCAAGATTGTCTATACACAGTTGTAGAGCGCGGTATCAAGGAAACCAACGCTTACATTGTCGGTTCCATCACCGCATACATGTACGCACCCGATGATCCAAGGGCTGTCATCGAAAAGATGGCCACCCAGATACACATATTGTTTCTCTAACCGTTACCGAGAACGGTTTATTACCATAGTGAAGCAACAAACTCGTTAATGACCGATGCTCCGGAAATTGGTCAACGATTTGAATCATCCAGAGAATCCTGCCACTCTCTACGGTTACCTATATGAGGCTCTATTGCTGCGTTACAAGAAAGGCCTCACCTCCCTTCACCATTATGTCCCTGTGACAACATGCCTCAGAACGGTATCACAGTCAAGGCTATGCTTGTTGCGTTTTGCCAAGTTAAAGAAGGATGAGAAGTTCGCTGCCTGGATCGAAGAGAAGGTTACTTCTCCTAACTGTATGGTTGATCGTGTCACACCACGTTGCACTGACAAGGAGCGCAAGTACGTCACTGACACTTGGGGAATTAAGGACCAATGTCCCGTTGTTGCAGAGCCTTTCATCCAATGGGTTCTTGAAGACAACTTTTCTGACGGCCGTCCTCCTTGGGAACTTGTCCGGTGTTCAAGTTGTCAAGGATGTCGATTCCTATGAACTGATGAAATTGCGTCTGCTTAACGGTGGGCACTCAGCCATGGGATACCTTGGATACTTGGCCGGTTACACCTATATACACGAGGTCGTCAACGACCCAACCATCAACAAGTACATCCGTGTTTTGATGCGTGAGGAAGTCATCCCATTGTTACCTAAGGTGCCAGGCGTGGATTTCGAAGAATACACTGCGTCTGTGTTGGAGAGATTCTCCAATCCAGCAATTCAGGACACCGTTGCACGTATCTGTTTGATGGGCTCAGGTAAGATGCCCAAGTACGTTTTACCTTCGATCTACGAGCAGTTGCGCAAGCCTAACGGCAAGTATAAGTTGTTGGCAGTGTGTGTGGCTGGATGGTTCCGTTATTTGACCGGTGTCGACATGAACGGCAAACCATTCGAAATTGAGGACCCCATGGCAGATACCTTGAAGGCTGCTGCTGTTAAGGGTGGTAAGGATCCTCACGAGCTACTTAACATCGAGGTCCTTTTCAGCCCTGAAATTCGTGATAACAAGGACTTTGTTGCGCAATTGACTCACTCGCTAGAAGTTGTTTATGATAAAGGACCACTTGCCGCTGTGAACGAAGTTCTAGACCAGGTGTAATTTAGAAAGCGATCCGCGTGCCTGGATAGTAATGAGCAGATATCTGGGATAGATTATGTGTTTTTGTACTTTTTTTATATTATTTTGTTTAGTCATGTAACGTATTATATACCTGTCAATGCATTCTCGATGATTTTTAATAACTACTCAATAACACACATATTTGTGTTGGTCACTGCCATCGCCCTCGATATTCACATCACAGACATTAAGCTTTCTCCTTTCGCTTTGTAGAAAAAAAGGAAACGATCAGACATAATACTGTTTTCTGAATAAACTGGTGCTCAGGTGGTAAACACATACCAGCATGTAAGGGTATCGATCTTCATAGCTTCGGAGACCTTCATAAATTCGTCACAAATTAAAATTACACATTTATATGTAGAGCATAATATACAATGCTGCCTAAAACGGCAAGAATATGATCCCAACGATCAATTAGAAGCCTTTGAAAACTTCAAAAATTTCTTCCAATCTTTATCCTGAGTCTCAGTCTCTTCTGAATGGACTCCTCTCCTTGATGGTGGAACCCAAGATGTGGATTTCCATGGCTTCACACCTTCTTCGTACAGTAATTGGATTTCTTCCAAAGATAAACCGATTGTTTTCTGGTAAAAAGAAGAATATGTACAAAAACATGGCAACCAAACATCCAACAAACACATAACCATAGTAGAAATGGATCGAGCCGGTAATGAATGGTGTGAAGAAACCGATCAAGAATTGCCATAACCAGTTGAATGCAGTTGAAATGGACATAGCTCTGGACTTGACCTTCGAAGGGAACGACTCAGCAACCACGATATAAGCGACTGGTGCCCATGTTGTTGCGAAGCAGAATATATAAAAGCAGGTGAACACAATCATAGCATTACCTGCACCTTTCGAAGAGGGACCATCCTGGCCATGGGGGTAAAGACATTTCACCCCGATACTAGCAAATATAACCATACAAGCCATCATTCCAGCTGCACCGAACAATAGACATTTACGACGACCGATCTTGTCGACGACCATAACAGCGATGATAGTGGAGAAGAAATTCACGGTACCCAAAACGATTGAGGTCTCAAAACCGTCAGTAAGCCCGACAGATTTGAAGATGGTAGTTCCGTAGAAGAAAAAGTAGTTTTCACCGGTAAGTTGCAAAAAGGTTTGCACTAGGATCCCTGTAATCAAACGTTGAAGAACCTTTGTTTTAATTGAGAAAGTTCCTTCCATGATGCTTCTCCTAGTTCCTTTTGGGCGAGCACCCCGACGTTGATTTCTTCAACCTGTCTCTGTACCCATGGATCCTCTGGTGAAACCTTGTTAATCTTGGCAATCGAAATACATGCATCCTCATGTCTTTCACATTCGACCAAATACCTGGGTGATTCTGGGACCAATAGCATACCAATGATGATAATCAGGGCCCACAAAAAGCAAAGCCCAAGAGGCACTCTCCATTGTGCAGTGTTGTCATATTTCCTTGTTCCATAAACACTACAATAACCTAAGAAAATACCAAAGGTCATGTTCAGTTGGTACAATGAAATAAGCCCACCTCTCAGGTCCTTGGGTGCTATTTCCGACAAAAGCATTGGACACAACACCGAACAACCACCAGCACCGAGACCGTAAATGATCTTACCGACAAAGTACTGGTACCATTTATGGTTTGAACTGATTTGAATAATGGCACCAACCATATATACCAATACCACAATCACAATTGCTAGCCTTCTGCCTAACTTATCGGCAAAACGGGCGAAAGAGACACCCCCTATAGCACATCCGACACTAAACATGGCGACCAAAAGACCCATACGAACATTGCTTAAGTAGTACTCTCCAGTACTGTGCTTGTAGGATCCAAAGTTCATTTTGAAGTTGTCCATGTTGATGAAACCTGCTGTAATACCACTATCCCAACCAGGTAGGAAACCTCCAAAGGATATAGGATAACAGAGTAAATAGATGACGAGGTAACCTAGAAGGCCCCTCTTTGGAGGCTCTATTGTATCCCCATTTAAAACTTCGTTGTCATCAAACTCATCAGACCACTCTTTTTCCACACGTGGTGCGATATGAACATCAGCATTAGAAGCGTTCTGAATATCTGTATCACTTCCGACAGAAGATTGTACAGTAGACATTTTTTAGTTTTTATTGCGCTTTTATTTTTTGTTTTTTGTTGTTTTAGTTTTGTTATCCTTTATTCTTCTAGGGTAGAAGTGTACGATGAACCAGAACCAGTTCATTTCACCTTCGCCCTTTATATGTCTCAGTAGTGTTAGTTTTCTGGGGGGGGAGGCGAAAATCTCACACCATTGATACGATAAATTTCAATATTGAATACGTTCGCTTTTTGCATATATCCAGGGGAATTCAACTCTTGAGATTACCTCCGTTTCATTGGATTCTGTATGTTCTTAGACTAGGAGTCAAAGAATATTATTATGTAATAGTATCCTCGAATGCCTACGTCATGGCGGCTTTCTACGTTACAGTTTTGTCTGCTAAGAAACCAGTGCACAAGGAGATCATCCCACTTCATACCGTGCCTTAGTGCCTTAGTGCCTGCAAAGAGAGTCTTTTCGATCCCACGCAGTCGAAATGCATACCCCGCCCCCATTTTTGATGATTACTAACTTTAATTTTTAAGTCCGGTACGCGCCCCTCGAAGCTAAATTAAACTGACTGCATAATCGAGAGAAAAAAAAAAAAAAAAAAAAATGCGCGCCGCCAGCGCGACTCTTTGATTCTACAGAAAGAGAAAAGAGCATACGTAGTTTCGGCCCAACAGCGAATACTAGATTACAACCAATGATCTATCAGTCTTTGGAAATGTGTTGGCTGGAGCTTTGCACCTTCCTATACGAAGTAGATACTAGTGCACACGCTATGAAGTATTTCGATAAATT
The DNA here is from genome assembly GCF_947241705.1 of Saccharomyces mikatae IFO 1815. NCBI lineage: Eukaryota > Fungi > Ascomycota > Saccharomycetes > Saccharomycetales > Saccharomycetaceae > Saccharomyces > Saccharomyces mikatae. Next base: position 838,897 of record NC_079261.1, on the reverse strand, counting down.
GCACGGACATATCCGAGTAGCCAGCGGTGTATTTGAAAATCCAACAAGAACCCGTTGTAATACAAGAATTTTTTTTGTGAGAAACTAATTTCTTCATCGGTAGCTGATTAGTTTGCCTGATGATTCCGAAGAGCAGTGTTCAATCTGTGCACAAAAGGCATTTTTGCTTTTTACTTGTTGCCAAAATAACTCTTTCATGTTCTACGAAAAATAGGTTTCAAGTGTCCCTACGTACTTACGATGCTTGAGTTTTGATTATCTAAGAGCTACTCTACAAACACTATTTACTTTCAGTAGTTTATCTAAGGTTATTAAAACTAATGGTTTGTTCCTTCTTCATCGAAGCAATGATATCGTTTAAGCTATTTTTGGCTTCGTTCTCTCCAACCTCTTGCTATTGAAAATCTTGCCCACGCGTTTTTGGTCTTTACAATGTGTTCTGGATTTTCTTTGATGTCGTCAAAGATAGATTCAAGATCTACTTCATGTGGACGTAAATATTTAGTCTTTTTGAATAGCTTCCAGAAAGTAAATAGTCCAATTGCCAATGGAATTATGAAGTACCTGGTAAAAAAGGACTCGATGTCGAAATGACCGTGTATGAAGTTGTAAAAGCCTCCCGTAAGTAAGAAAATGAACGACATGATCCCGGAAAACCAAGCAGCAAAAGGACCCATGGGTGTTGAATATGGTAGGTCAGACCTGCTGTATCCCTGAGCTTTCAAAGCCCTGTCCATATGGATATGGTTTGCCGAAATCAGAATCCAACGTAGCAGCGTGTTTGAAGACACCAGCTCTTGGAACCACCCAAAGACGGTAGCCGACGATTTGGAACAGGACATATACGCCAATGGTAGAAAACTCGAGATGAATATCACACCAACATAAGGAATTCCTCTTTTACTCGTCCTCAAAAAAATCTTGGGGGCTTGATTCTTTGTCGCCAAACAGAACAAATTCCTGGAACCTTCGATAATAGCCAAGTTACCAGCTGACCATGCCGATGTTAAGATCAAGGCATTGACAATATGAGGTAAGACTTTGATCCCAGCTCTGTTCATTGCAATGACAAAGGGACTCGACCGGGCTGTGCCCGTTCCGGTAGCGATCAACTTATCATTGTACGGTACGATCAGTGTCAGTATGAAGACTGTGACCAAGTATAAAACAATAATGCGCAAGAAGACATTTTTGGCACCGTGAAAAATTGCATGTCTGCTGTTCTTAGTTTCACCGGCAAGAATGGCAATGTTTTGAATGCCAGAGTAAGAGTACACCACAGAAGAAATGGCAGCCCAGAAGCCCACAAACTTTCCTATATGTCCCCCCACCAAATAATTTGCAAAGGGTCCAGGTTCCCTCCAATAGTGAAATCCAAGCCTTTCTTGACCCTTGGTACCACCTAGGTCGATCACCAGTCCTGATATAATCAATATAAAAATCAATACAAGTTTTAGCCACCCGAATATGTATTCGAGTTCGCCGTAGAATCGAATTGTGTAAATATTCGTCACCACAAAAAGAATACCGAACACAGTTATGAAAACTGCAGGACTTACATCCGTCCAATATCTCATAATAACTGCCGTGGCCGATAACTCACCAGGCATCAGTGACGAATATGTAGAGATCCAACCAAATGTGAAGCCAACTGACTCGTCTATGAACTGCTCAGCATGTCTGATGGTTGCCCCGGTAGCGGGCATGAAAGAAGCGACCTCAGCGATAGCAATCTGATTACACCCCACAACAATACCAACGAACAGGTATGCAATCAACAGACCAACCGGCCCGGTTTTTTTTAACGTACCACCGGAGGACAGAAATAGACCTGTGCCAAATACGCCGACAAGTGTTAGCATCTTGATATGGCGCTCTTTCAGCCCTTGCTTGAGTTTTGTTCTATCATTGTGGAGAACACCCCGTTTCACAGTCTCTTCCACGCTTACAATGTCGTGCTCCTCATCGACATCTTCTTCATAGATCTTCGGTTTTACCTTTTCTTGGCTATTAGTAGACTCATCACCAATTTCAGACATTTTCGACGAGGTTATTCAGTTTCTAAAGACGCTGTTTGGACAGCAAACTAGCTATTTAAGTACTTAAACAAACTAAGATTTTGCACATGCGGAGTTGAACTTCAAAACTCTACAAAATGCAGTTGATCACTCATCTTGCTTATCGCGTGGACTCCTGAGCCCGCTTATCTCTTCGGCCAATACAGTTTGTGTTGGGCAACACGTTTGAGGTCTTGGCAATGTGATAGCTCTCTGCTGAGTTTGTTTCTACTCTTATATTAGGTTGCCTGCATTCATGCAGTGATTTCTTTGAGTTTGTTTTTTCCGCCGCAATTAACACCACCTTCGTTTTGCTTGTCAATTCATTATCATATCCAAAGCACTGCAGCCAAGCGAAAGGTAAAAGGGTAGTAAAACGCAAGAGCTGATAAGATCGTGTAATGTAAGCGTTCCCACGTATGAGTCGAACTGGCGCCCATTCTATCTACTACTAAGAAAACAACAAGTTGGCAAGGCCCAACTTTATCTACTTCTTTGTTGCAATATGGCATGCTTCTTGCACGCTATACAGCATTGTCTGATGCAAAAGCCATGTGATTTCGCCAAGGATGACTCGTTCATAGTACCATCAACTCTTCCATAGTCATATTATTTTAACGGTTTGGGTCCGTAAAAGAGAGACCAAAAAAAATTGTGTGCGCGTTTTCTTACCAAGTGCGGCACGGCGTGAGAGCGGGATAACGGCCTTCGAGAAGACTACACTGCTTTTCTCGAGCATACAAGTAGAAATTTTTGAGACATCGCACCAAATAAAGAGACCTTTTAGAATATCTCATAACTCTCTTTTCCTCACATAAGATATCAAGAGCCTTCCTACATTAAAGTTGAAAGGCAGACTGACTAGTGCTTTTAGAACGTATTTTTTTATTTGAAAAGTGTCAAGATGGATATACTGAAGAAGGGAAATGAGTCGGACAAGTTTACGAAGATAGAGACGGAGTCTACAATGATACCGACTGGGCTAGAAAGATCAGACAAATCAGAGTCGCTGATTAGAAGAATGAAGGACTCCTTCAAGCAAAGTAATTTACATGTCATACCGGAAGATCTTGAAAACAGCGAGCAAACTGAACAGGAAAAAATTCAGTGGAAGCTAGCCTCTCAACCTTACCAAAAAGTCTTGAGCCAGAGGCACTTGACCATGATTGCCATAGGTGGCACTTTGGGAACTGGGCTTTTCATCGGTTTGGGTTACTCTTTGGCTTCCGGGCCGGCCGCTTTGTTAATTGGGTTTTTGATAGTGGGTACTTCTATGTTCTGTGTCGTCCAGAGTGCTGCAGAACTCTCCTGCCAGTTCCCGGTTTCTGGCTCATATGCTACACATGTTAGTAGGTTTATAGATGAATCCGTTGGGTTTACTGTGGCTACAAACTATGCTCTGGCCTGGTTGATTTCCTTCCCGAGCGAGTTAATTGGTTGTTCACTTACGATCTCCTATTGGAATCAAACCGTCAATCCTGCGGTTTGGGTGGCTATTTTTTATACTTTCATCATGGTGCTGAATTTGTTTGGCGTGAAGGGCTTTGCTGAGACAGAATTTGCCTTGTCGATTATAAAAGTCGTTGCTATAATCATCTTTATCATCATTGGCATCGTTCTGATTGCCGGAGGAGGGCCGAATTCCACCGGATATATTGGAACTAAATACTGGCACAACCCAGGCGCCTTCGCGAAGCCGGTCTTCAAGAATCTGTGTAACACTTTTGTTTCCGCTGCCTTTTCCTTCGGTGGCAGTGAATTAGTGTTGCTGACTAGTACAGAATCCAAAGATATTTCAGCCATATCCCGTGCTGCCAAAGGTACGTTCTGGAGAATCGCGATTTTTTACATTACGACCGTCGTCATTATTGGGTGCCTGGTGCCTTACAACGATAGTAGACTGCTCAGTGGTTCGACTAGTGAGGACATTTCTGCCTCCCCCTTTGTTATCGCTTTGCGTAACACAGGATCGATGGGCGCTAAGGTGTCCAACTTCATGAACGTTGTTATCCTTGTTGCAGTGGTGTCTGTTTGCAATTCTTGCGTTTATGCTTCTTCAAGACTAATTCAGGCTCTAGGCGCCTCTGGCCAACTTCCGTCAGTCTGCTCTTATATGGACAGAAAGGGACGTCCTTTAGTGGGGATTGGCATTAGCGGTGCGTTTGGTCTCTTAGGGTTCCTGGTCGCCTCAAACAAGGAGGACGAGGTCTTTACATGGCTTTTCGCCCTGTGCTCCATTTCGTCATTTTTCACCTGGTTCTGTATTTGCCTGTCGCAAGTTAGGTTCAGAATGGCTTTGAAAACTCAGGGTAGGTCCAAGGACGAAATAGCTTACAAGTCTATACTAGGTGTTTATGGGGGGGTTTTAGGCTGTGTGCTGAATGCCTTGTTAATAGCAGGCGAAGTATATGTATCAGCCGCACCAGTCGGCAGTCCTAGTTCCGCTAAAGCTTTTTTTGAGTACTGTTTAAGTATTCCGATCATGATTGTTGTGTATATTGCACACAGAATCTATCGAAAAGACCGGAGACGTTGGTACATCAAGAGAAGCGAGATCGATCTCGATACCGGTTGTTCTGTGGAGAATCTAGAACTTTTCAAGGCACAAAAAGAAGCAGAGAAACAACTTATTGCTTCTAAACCGTTCTATTACAAAATCTACAGGTTTTGGTGTTAGTGGATACTCTTGCATGTGTAGTCTTTAATAATTTTTCAGGATGTTTAATGTCTGTGTACTTTCTTTGAACAAAGCTCAGTGCCTGCTCGGCTAAGCAGCAGGCGTGCGGCGACGACAAAATACTTCACGCAGGGTTTTTTACTGCAGCACGGCATTCTAGAAGTGAAATTTGAAAAAATCACCTCGAAGTTTTTTGTTCATCCTCTATGTTCACAAGAGTATTAGTCACTTCCTGGCGGCAGAAAAGTTATCATCGAAACTTCTTTACGCTTTATTACGCTTGAGAATTGAAGGTTTAGTTCAACCAAGCTGAAAAACAACCAATTATTCAACATAATTGGAAACTAGTCTACCATTGAATTGTGTGAAAGTCTCAGAAAAATGGCACGTCTTCCTCTAAAGCAGTTGTTGGCCGATAATCCTAAGAAGGTTCTTGTTCTTGATGGTGGTCAAGGAACAGAATTAGAGAATAGAGGTATCAAAGTTGCCAACCCTGTATGGTCAACCATTCCATTCATTAGTGAATCTTTTTGGTCCGATGAGTCATCTTCTAGCAGAAAAATTGTCAAAGAAATGTTCAACGATTTCTTGGATGCTGGTGCGGAGATATTAATGACTACAACATACCAAACAAGTTACAAGTCTGTTTCTGAAAATACGCCGATCAAGACTTTATCAGAATACAATAATCTATTGACCAGAATTGTCGATTTTTCTCGTGGTTGTATTGGCGAAGATAAATACTTGATTGGTTGTATTGGCCCATGGGGTGCTCATATTTGCCGCGAGTTTACAGGTGACTATGGTGCTAACCCGGAAAGTATTGACTTCTATCAGTATTTCAAACCTCAGTTGGACAACTTCAATAAGAATGATAACTTGGACCTTATTGGATTTGAAACCATTCCTAACATTCATGAATTGAAGGCCATTTTGTCTTGGGATGAGAGTGTTCTATCTAAACCCTTTTATATTGGTTTATCCGTTCACGAGCATGGTGTCTTGAGAGATGGTACTACCATGCAAGAAGTTGCAAAAGTTATCAAGGACTTGGGCGACAAAATAAATCCAAACTTTTCCCTCTTGGGTATTAACTGTGTTAGTTTCAACCAGTCCCCTGACATTCTTGAGTCTCTACATCAGGCTCTACCCGATATGGCCTTACTTGCTTATCCAAATAGTGGGGAAGTTTATGACACTGAAAAAAAGATATGGTTGCCAAATAGTGACAAACTAAACAGTTGGGATGCGGTAGTCAAGCGTTACATTAGCAGCGGTGCCCGTATCATCGGTGGTTGTTGTAGAACAAGTCCAAAAGACATCCAAGAGATTTTCACAGCTGTCAAAAAATACACTTAGCTGTCCTTATATAAGCTGCGAATTTCTCAGTGATATCCATACATATATATGCTAAGAAGCAGCGCTTCATTTTAGTTAATAATTTATAGAGCCCAATAACCATGCTTCATTGTCTCCACCGTACTTATAAAACGAGAAGAGTTTTCTGCACACTTGGCGGACTAAAAAACTAGCAAACGTAACGTTCTCTTGTAGTCCATGGGAGCCCAACCAATAGTTTATCTGATGGAGACTTAGAATGTACACAAGTATAACGGAAATAGGAGATAGCTTATCAGTGCCTCTGTGCAATCTGGTAGTCATGACTGATCCTTACTGAAACGTTGCCGCAACGTACCTTAAGTGAGCAGCTACTCTTGGTCTACACTTCCTGTGTATTAATGGGAAAGTGAGGTGGCTACTATAAATTCGAGAAATCCCATTTTGCTTTCTGCTAAATTCATATAGGCCGATTTGCTTCATGGAATGTATCCATTCGGCGCTGTAGCTAGTAGTATTTACCGTTATGTATTTTAAGTGAATAAACTAGCAGTGACACTCCCTGTGCGCCAGAATTCGAAATGCCTTACTCTTACCAGACAAAATTCAGCATCGAGAATATTTAATGGTTTATGTTGATTAAGGTTCAATAAGAATAAATAAAATGAAAAAATATGTACCATACAAAATTTCTATTCAATGCGTCACCTGCTCATTCAATGAAGGATTCGAAGCACTCCACAAACGATTCTAAATTGTATGAATCGGGATAGTGAATGCAGATATTCAGACCCATTTCTTGGCAGTATGTATATGAAAGTGATAATAATGTGGGGCGATTTATTGAGCTTGTAAATCCCGAACTTACAATTTTGAATGATTTATCGTCATTGTTCATCGATAGCGAAATGTCAGAGACATCATTAATTTGAACCAATTTGGTCTTTGAGTTTTGGATATGGAACTCGTCATCGTTGTCATATTTCATTCTCCTTATATCATCATCATTAAATCCATTCTTTTCCCAACTTTTCAATTTTGCCATAATGAAACTACTAACATGTTTTGTAACATTATTGAATTGGTACTCCATCAATTTTTCATCAAATTCTTCATCCTCCTCATTATCATTGCTGTTTGCCAGGAATTCGTTTACAGAAAGTTCATCATCTATTAGGGAAAGTGGACATGCGATCCTCAACTCTTTGAAAAAGAGACCCAATGATTCGCCTAAGCCCAAGTGTTTTCTTAAATCGATCGGAATAGAAAATACTATTGTACCACTAAAATCCTTCACGAGAGGTTTCAGACATATCATTGCTATACCGCAGATGAAGCTTCTCAGGCATATATGCTCTTGGTTAACAATTGACTTCAAATAATTAAACCTCTGGTTACTGACTATACCAAATACTGTCGTCCCGCATAACGAAGAGTGCGCGTTCAGAATATCATTATACTTTTTTAATTGCGTTGCAGATGCTGGTGAGCTAATTGATGTTTGATTGGTTAAGTATCCAAAAGGCCTTTTCAAAGTGTTATAGAATATTGATTTAAAAAAAGATTGAGTCTGTTTGTGAAAAATTTGTGGTGTCATAGCAGGCAGATGTAACTTTGCACTATCATATATCGATTTGGGAAAGTTTAAGTCGGAGATACTAACATTATTAATATCAAACAAAATTCTATCTTCGTAGTGCGTTACCGAACTGATGTTGTTTAATTCTTTCAGGAACAACTTATGGAAATTAGCGGCTGAAAAAATATCAAATAACACGTCGTGGCCATGGAAAACTAACAATGTTTCATCAATCACATATAATGTCCACAATGGTCTATTAGATCCGGGTATAAATCTGGTCTTGTTGAAAGCATGACGTAAAAGATAAGGAGGTGGTACACCCCAATGACAATTGACCTCTTTATCTTTCAAGGTTTCAAACTCAATCACGTTTACAATGTCAGACGTTTTTAGTTGTTCCAATGGCTCAAACTCCCATTCTTCGTTTATAGTGGCAAATAACGCTGGCTGTGATTTGATCAATCTCTTCAAAGTTGTTGCTATTAGAGGAAGTGTCAGACGGGAATCATCTTTAGAAGAGTTTGTTCCAAGCGTGACCTCATCTGAATGCCAATCAGCATCGTTTTCTTTACCCAGAGATTTAGAATATGTACTAGAGAAAATAGTCCCATTTCTCTGGTCATTCAAAGATTGAGTCAGAAGTTTTTTCTCAAAACTTGATAGCGGTCTAAATGTAGTCATTATGATAAAGTGAGGATGTGTCTGTGTTTTGAGTGCTAGATACACTTTTTATGATGTACATATCAAAGGCCATATATACACTCTTTATATATGGTTCCCCATATAAATTTGTGCTCGTTTGTTGAATGTGATCTACTCATCGATTCGTTAATGGATCGTTTAGCCAAGCATAGTGTAAACGTATAGCATAGTCATACCCCTTATGGCTGCAGACGCAGGGAATACACAGCCTCAAAATAAATTCACAATTATGTGGGTATGCATGGCTAAAATCCTCTATTTCTGACACCTTTCGTTTATTTTAAACGAATTTGCGACGTTCAACGAAAGCATGTTGAAAAAAAACCTCGAAGTTAAACGGTCGGACAAACAGAGAAAAACAAGTTGTTGTTGTTACTTAGAGAGGAAACAGCTATTTGATATCTCGTTTGAGAATGCAGGGGGATAACGTCTTTTCTCGGGTGTATTGTCCTGATTTTCTTAAAACTTACTCCACTATCATACCATTGAAAGGAAGGTATACAATGGTCAGATTTATTTTGCTTGGTTGGGAGAATGTAAAGCGAAGATCTCCTCAACAACTATTGCATCATAGTCTATGGGTTTTCTACTTTAACTAGGCATGATGGTGGCCAATAGTTCTTTCTTACGAGTTTTCAACATATTGTGTCGGGCTATCTTTCAGAAGATGTTTAATCATCCCAAATAATGTAATAGAAAACGTTAAGTGTTTATCTTGAGGGGTCTGTGATAGGAGAATAAACGCAAAGGTTGTTGCTCGTTAAGGGCTGATCTTGATGATTCCAAGAAGCGCAGAGGCTTAGCTAAACTGCTAATTCACTTGGGGTCGTACAGTACATCTTGAATTTTTATTAATGCCTATGGTATACAACGGTAATGGTGAAATAGCAAATAAAGATGGCACTCTTAATTCGTGTGATTTGAACATAATTCTTATAGAATGGAAACTGAATGCGCTTGAAAAAAAGCTAATCATTCCTGAGTTTCTTCAACAAATGGTACAAAAGCGAGCTGTTCATTTCAAGATAGGTCATTGCATTATTCTCAACTACGACACCCCACAAGCGTCGGTATAGGTAGCATCGCTTTCATAGAAGTACGAGACTTTCCGTAGGAGTCCGAAAAATAGTGTAATATAGCCAGAGTAATGCCTAATAAATGGGCAACTCGCAAGATGTCTCTACGTACATTGATAGGAGGTTAAGCTTATCGAAATCTAGTCATCCCCTTTATGGTAGTATATCTTCTAATCGGCTTGATTACTTAGCTCTTTCCACACTGAAACATAGTAACAGTTAAATTTTGAGGTGCTTTTATTCATTGTAACACTTAAACCCATAGTAATGAAGTACTCAGCTAAGAATGTCATTTTGAGTATGGTACTGGTTTTCAAGAGCGTACTTCACTGCTAGACGTCAGTAGCGGCAAGTAAGGGCACTTAGAAAAGGGGTCTAACTGAAGAGAACATACAGAAAGGACTGTCAAAAAGCTAGTTGGTACCTCTCAGAGGAAACGAAGAACTAGTATGATTCCTTTGATCGAAGAGGTAAATTTCTTACTTTTATGCTTTAGTTCTCCGGTCCGTCAAATAAAAGGAAAACTAATAGCAACTTCTTACCAAGGCGTCTTTCTATTGAGAAATTAAGCTATCCCTATTAGATAATACTTTAATTTGGGCAAACGTAGAATACTTACTTATTGACTTGGTGATTCAAATAAGTTTATCAGAACGCCTTATTAAAAATACTTTTATACGAACCAATGATATTTGATCCTCCCCTTTTTCATATAATAAATTAAAAATAATACAAGTAAGCACTTCTAATAAGCAATTCACAGTAGTTACAATTTCAAACGAATAAAAACAACTAGTTACGACTGCAATCAAAAAATGTCTGCCTGGAGAAAAGCTGGTATATCATATGCTGCATATTTGAACGTGGCCGCAAAAGCTATCCGTTCTTCGTTAAAGACTGAATTACAAACCGCTAGTGTCCTCAGTAGATCGAAAACAGATGCATTTTATACCCAGTATAAGAATGGTGCCGCTGCTTCTGAACCCACTCCAATAACGAAATAGTTATATGCTTCCTAGAACTACAGCTCTTTATACACGCTGATATACATTTTAAATATTCTAGCAAATATGTATGAAAACTACATACTTTTATACGGGAAACTCAATAATGACTACAATAATAGTAACGGCTAACTGTTTCTAAGAGCTTTGAAGAGTGACATAAATTATGTATCGTTGTCTTAAAAGGGAAAGAAATATATGTCCCACCATCGCCAACTGCAATGTTAAATAGTCGTTTACCGCTATTGCGACTGGGCCTATACAGGAATATGTTGTCTCGTCCCCGAATGACTAAACTGCCATTCATGAGGTTTCGATCATTAGTCACTCATTCTTCATCACAGCTCATTCTTATCAATCCGTTGCACACACGGTCTCCTATAATTGGCAAAACACTAATCTTATCATCCTTCAGGTACATTTCATCCAAAACAAAACTGCAGGCGCCTCTGCCTTCAGTCTCTTCAACATCTAAAGGATCATCAAAGTCAGCTCATTCAACGGAGCAATCCAAAACAGATGACTATAAAGATATAATACGGTTGTTTATGTTAGCAAAACGGGACTGGAAACTGCTTCTCACTGCTATACTTCTTTTAACTATATCATGTTCTATAGGAATGTCTATTCCCAAAGTCATAGGTATTGTCCTTGACACCCTCAAGACGTCATCTGGCTCAGATTTCTTTGATTTGAAAATACCTATTTTTTCTTTACCCTTGTATGAGTTTCTTTCCTTCTTTACTGTTGCCTTACTTATTGGTTGTGCTGCTAACTTCGGTAGATTCATATTATTAAGAATATTAAGTGAACGTGTTGTCGCACGTCTGAGGGCACATGTCATCAAAAAGACACTTCATCAGGATGCTGAATTCTTTGACAACCATAAAGTTGGAGATTTGATTTCACGTTTAGGGTCAGATGCGTATGTTGTTTCCAGATCAATGACTCAAAAGGTCTCGGATGGGGTGAAAGCACTCATTTGTGGTATTGTTGGTGTGGGGATGATGTGTTCCTTGTCGCCCCAATTATCAATATTGTTGCTGTTCTTTACCCCTCCGGTTCTTTTCAGTGCTTCAGTATTCGGAAAGCAGATCAGAAACACCTCCAAAGATCTTCAAGAAGCTACTGGACAATTGACTAGAGTCGCTGAAGAACAACTCTCTGGTATAAAGACCGTCCAGTCGTTCGTTGCTGAAGGTAATGAATTATCCAGATATAATGTTGCAATTAGAGATATTTTTCAAGTGGGCAAAACTGCGGCTTTTACTAATGCAAAGTTTTTCACTACGACTAGTCTCTTGGGTGATCTAAGTTTCTTAACGGTTCTTGCATATGGTTCCTATCTCGTTTTACAATCACAGCTCTCCATCGGTGATCTTACTGCATTTATGCTGTATACAGAATACACAGGTAATGCGGTATTCGGTCTCTCTACCTTTTATTCTGAAATTATGCAGGGAGCTGGTGCCGCCTCCAGGTTATTTGAATTGACAGATAGGAAACCCTCTATTTCTCCCACGGTTGGTCACAAATATCAACCAGAACGCGGTGTTATCGAATTCAAAGACGTTTCATTTAGTTATCCCACACGGCCTTCCGTTCAAATATTCAAGAGTTTGAATTTTAAAATTGCACCAGGCTCGAGCGTTTGCATTGTAGGCCCCTCGGGTCGCGGTAAATCTACAATTGCACTCTTACTATTAAGATATTATAATCCTACAACAGGAACTATCATGATAGATAATCAAGATATTACTAAACTTAATTGTAAATCCTTAAGAAGGCAAATTGGTATAGTTCAGCAAGAGCCTGTGCTTATGTCAGGAACTATTCGAGACAATATAACTTATGGGTTGACATACACGCCAACAAAGGAAGAAATTAGATCGGTAGCAAAGCAATGCTTTTGTCATAATTTCATTACAAAGTTTCCGAATACATACGATACTGTCATTGGTCCTCATGGCACCTTACTGAGCGGTGGACAAAAGCAGCGTATCGCTATTGCAAGAGCTCTAATCAAGAAGCCAACCATTTTGATCCTTGATGAAGCTACATCAGCTTTGGATGTTGAAAGTGAAGGAGCCATTAACTATACGTTTGGTCAATTAATGAAATCAAAATCGATGACTATAGTCAGTATTGCGCACAGATTGAGTACTATCAGAAGATCAGAAAATGTTATTGTTCTTGGACATGACGGATCAGTTGTAGAAATGGGAAAATTCAAAGAATTGTACGCAAATTCAACAAGTGCTTTATCGCAGCTGCTCAATGAAAGAGCCGCCCCTGGACCATCTGATCAACAGTTGCAAATAGAGAAGGTCGAGGAAAAAGAAGATACAAACGAAGGTGAGAAACACGATCAACAGAACAAGCAAGATGATGACAATAGTCATAATAATCATGATAATGACAGCAATAACCAATCTTTAGAGGTAAAGGACAAAAATTCAGAAAATATTGAAGAATCTGTCGAACATCTCTTGAAGGACGCGGCGAAGGAGGCTAATCCAATTAAACTCACCCCACAACCATGAGTTTATCCACATCGCATATATACCCATTCTTATATTCTCATACACCTCAATAAATAATACAACTTTAATACCAAATAGTACAGTATTACCCGAACCGGTGAATTCGGTAGCGTAAACAAATAACTTTGAAACAATAACAGAGTTTAATGAGGCTACACGTATTTTTATCCGTAAAGTCCTTATGGATTTCGGCGGTGCTGCCATGAATAATGATGGAACCAAAACTGTGACCATTGGGTGTGACTTACAAGAAAGTTTTTGCGAACGCTTGGAAAGAATTCACGATACGTTATATTTAATCAAGGATTGCAACTCATTGGATGAGGAAACTACTAGTATATCAGAAGCATTGCTAATTCAGTTTTATGATGATTTGGAGAACGCTGCTTTGGCGATTCCAGATTTGGTTAACGAGAAACGATTGGGAAAAGAGGATATTTTATCGTTTTTAAATTGGTTATTATTGAAAAAAAACCTACTTTACCAGTTTATTAATGATGTTCATGATATTGAGAAAGGTTTTGCACACTTATTGGATTTGTTGGAGGATGAATTTTCTAAAGACGACCAAAATAGAAGTAAATACAATCAATTTAGTCCAATGTTCGATGTCATAGAAGAATGTACACAAATAAAAAGCCAGTTGGAGCCATGGATGACAAATTTGAAAGAGTTATTAGATACTTCGTTGGAGTATAATGAAATCTCAAAGGATCATATGGATACTTTACACAAGATTATTAATACGAATATATCACACTGTCTCGAAATTCAAGAAGAAAGATTTGCATCTCCAATACGGCATACTCCATCGTTTACCTTGGAACAACTAGTTAAGCTATTAGGAACGCACACAGAGACCACTGAGCCAAAAATACCGAAGTTCTCTGCGGCAGAAGATATCTTATCGAGAAAGTTCTTGAATCTAAAAAAAAAAATCCCACCAATCGAGAAAAGCTTAACTGATATTTTACCTCAAAGGATTGTACAATTTGGGCATCGGAATATAACCAAGATTACTATTCTGCAAACCATTCTTCAAAAAAAATACGAGCTGATAATGAAAGATTATAGATTTATGAACTCAGAATTTAGAGAATTGAAAATTGAATTAATTGACAAACGTTGGAATATACTTTTTATCAATTTAAACCATGAGCTCTTGTACATTCTTGATGAAATAGAAAGACTGCAGTCAAAGTTACTGACAACAAAGTACACAAAAGAGATTACCATAAGGTTCGAGAACCAATTGGAAAAGAAATCTAAAACTGTTTCTAAAACATTCAATATTATTTATAGAGCATTGGAATTCTCACTTTTAGACGCTGGCGTCGCATCAAAGACGAATGAACTAGCTCAAAGATGGTTGAGCATCAAGCCTACGGCAGATAAAATATTGATCAAACCCTCCTCTTCGAATAAAATAGGCACGAAAAAAATAAAAACTCCAAAACCAAGATCGCTAGGTTTTGATCGACCGAATGGTGTTATTGGAAATATAAGCTATAACTTTCAGGAGAAAGTTACCATTGATGACATTGATAATAATAATCCTTCAAGTACAACAGTGGTTCCGAAAGGCAGAAAACTCGGTAAAGCGTTACTGCAGAAGATGAATATTAGGCCTGCAACAAGCCCGGACTCACCAAATACAATCAACCCCTTTTTTGATCCTGAATCTCCAAACAAAGGTAAATTGGTACTAAGCAGTGTTCCTCCTTTGCCTTATGACGGGCCTGACGAAAGCAATATTCGTATTTATCGTAATGATGATACCAACTCTACAAGCTCCCTCATTGCACCTCGATATAGAACGGAAGTACTGAATACAGAAACACCCTTGATGGCAAGGAACAAAACGGTGCTTGATATTGAAAAGGATAAATGTAAGTATTACCGATCCTTGCCTTCAAAAATTCCAATATACAAGGATAAGCCGATGAAAGTCTCTGTAGAAAACACACCGGTAGCAAAGGTTTTTCGGACTCCTCCAACAAAAATCACATCCTCTAGGAATCAAGTCTGGGTTCCTTCTACAAGAAGAAGAACCCAACTGAGGCCGCCTACCCCATTATCACAACTACTTTCACCAGAGAAAGGACGCTCGGATAGAACTCCAGCTTGTTAGTTCTAGCTCTGAAATTTACTCACATTCGTGTGAGTATGCCTTGTTTATAGATTTTGTAATATTATTTTGAATAACTTATTATTCATGTGATCTTAAATAATTCATGAAGATTCCGCACGTTCTCATTTACAGTTTTTGGCACTTTTACCCGACGTTAAGAAAAATAGTATAAGCACTACAACATAAATAGCGTCAGCAGATTCAGATATTGAAAATTTAGAATCATAAAGATATAGCAGTAGGGCTGTTCACGCATTGTGTATGAATGACTGAAAGTTCAATAGATGACCAAAGATTGAATCTTACAAGGGAGCTACAAAGCCATTCATGTGAAGGTCAAAAGAAAATAACACAAAAGGGCAATGCTATAGTCTCTACAAGTTACAGTTCTTTCCAGCACTCATTAAATGCAGGCCATAAAAGTGTGAGCAATGGAAGCACTGTGAGGAGAAGTATAAGGTCCATTTTTAGAAGGCCAGCAGAGTTACCTAGAGTTCATATGGGGCCCCTTACTTATTCGCATTGCATAAATGAGCTTGTTGATAAAAAACTAAGAAACGACTATGATCTCAGCACGTTATGTCGCGCATTACAAAGAGGGCTCCGAATGATTAGGATAACACGAAGAAGAAGAAAGTTTTATGAATTTAAATTAATCAACAACAACGGACAAATAATATGGAAAGAGGGCTCGAAGTACCTTGAGTTAGACTCCGTTAAAGACATTAGAATCGGTGATATGGCAAGTACTTATCAAGAGGAGGTTGATCCAAAAAGATTAAGGTCAGACAGTAAACTCTGGATCACTATCATTTACAAAGTTTCAAATAAACTGAAGGCATTACACGTTGTGGCTTTGAATGAACTGGACTTCAACAGATTTTTGAGCTGCATTTGCGGCTTAGTAAAGTTAAGGAGGGAATTAATGGAAAGCATACTTTTGCCGGATAATTCCCAATTTGCCAGGATACATTGGCAGATAACTGTCTCTGAGAAGGAAGAAGATGAAAAAAAGGATACGTTGAGCTTCACGGATGTGAAGAAACTGTGTGACAAATTTCATACTTATGTGTCGACAGGCCAATTGTTGCAATTTTTTCAGTTGGCAGATATCAACCATAATGGGTTATTGAATTATTTTGAGTTTGAAAAGTTTGTTAGGATTTTAAAGAATAGGAAAGAGGTAAATATAATTTGGTCTAAAATTACAAAACCTCCGCATTCACATTTATCATTTGAAAGTTTCTTTCAATTTTTAATTGCGGAGCAACATGAGCAGGTCGATCGTGAAACTACATGGTCCCTGTTCGTTAAATATAGAGAACCAAGTCAGCATGAAATGGGGAAAGATGGTTTTACTAAGTTCTTGAAAGAGCAGCCATATTTGGTCGACGTCAAAGAGGAGTTATATTCGAAGCCCTTGAATCATTACTTTATTGCATCTTCACATAATACGTATCTATTGGGGAAACAAATTGCAGAAACACCATCAGTGGAGGGTTATATTCAAGTCCTGCAACAAGGTTGTAGATGTGTAGAAATTGATATTTGGGATGGTGAAAACGGACCCGTGGTATGCCATGGATTTTTAACGTCGGCTATTCCTTTAAGAACTGTAATACGTGTGATAAAGAAGTACGCTTTCATAACGTCTCCGTACCCTTTAATTATTTCATTAGAAATAAATTGCAATAAGGACAATCAGAAATCGGCGAGTTTAATAATGAGAGAGGTTTTAGCAGAGCAGCTTTACTTTGTTGGGACAACTGATAGATTACCATCACCCACAGAATTAAGACATAAAATACTATTGAAATCTAAGAAAACGAATGAACTAATTGGAAGTGTTAACATCAGCGAACCATTTCCATCTTCTTTCAGTTCTTCTTACGAATCGTCAAATGAACAGGACTTCAAAATGAAGGATGATCCTGTGAACAGCAGTAGCACATCAAACTCTTCTAGTATGCAGCGCATCAAAAGAATTGGACTAAAAAAGCATGTCGATATAATTAATGATGTTTCCAGCATTTCTGGGATACATGGCATCAAATTCAGAAATTTCTCCCTACCGGAATCTAAAACGACAGCACATTGTTTTTCACTCAATGAACGTAAAGTGGAATACATGATCAAGGATAAATATTTAAAACTGTCTTTGGATAAACATAATAGGAGGTATTTGATGAGGGTTTACCCCCATGTTTTAAGGTATAAGTCATCGAACTTCAACCCTATCCCTTTTTGGAAAGTAGGAGTGCAAATGGTAGCCACAAATTGGCAAACGAATGATATTGGACAACAACTCAATCTGGCCATGTTTCAAATATTGGATCATCAAGCTGATGGGAGTTTCAAATCGGGATATGTTCTCAAGCCAAAAAAGTTGTTACCTATAGTGACAAAGGCCAAAATGATCCCATTGCTTTATGACCATTTTGAAAAAGATAATGATCCAGTGACTGTAAAAATTAGAATTTTATCGACACAGTTATTGCCGAGATTAAATGATACATCACCAAGCAGAAACAACACCAATTCCTTTGTTAGGGTAGAGTTTCACACAGACCACGATCCGGTAACACCCGTCTCGATTGACAAAGGTACAAGGATTTCCGGCACGGAAGCGTCTACTAAAAGTTCTCAAGGAAATGGATTCAACCCAATATGGGATGCAGAAGTTTCGATCACACTGAATGATACGGATCTGACATTTATAAAATTCATGGTTGTCTCCGAAGAGGCCCCGATTGCATCTGTTTGTCTTAAGTTGAGCCATTTGAGGATGGGTTACCGCCACATTCCGCTGTTTAATATGGAGGGAGAACAATACATCTTCTGCACTTTATTTATTCATACACTAATTTTATAAATAGATTTACGCTGGCTAAATACACGCATTCATAGATACGTACACATATATACATGCATAACGACACACTTGATCTAAAGAGATATATGGAATCGGACGAGGAATTATCCTGAGAAAGCACTGCACTATTGCAGTTTCTTATTTTGTGCCTTCTTTTAAGCAGAAAGTCAATATTTATATTTCGCGTAGCGCGTTGACGCGTCTTCTTACTGAACTTTTGTACTTTTGGTTAAAGAATTATATAAAGCGAAAAGAAAGGAGAGCATGATAGGCTTCATTAAGAAGGGGAATATGCTCTTTTCGAATGAGTACGCTGACAACCACTGAAAAATGATATCACCATCCAAAAAGAGAAGCATTTTATCCAGTAAAAACATTAACCAAAAACCACGGGCCATAATAAAAGGAAACGAACTTCGCTCACCATCAAAGAGAAGATCGCAAATAGACACGGATTATGCATTAAGGCGAAGTCCCATAAGGACAGTTCAAATTCCAAAAAACACACAGTTTCTGGTCTATGAAGAAACAATAGAAGAAAGAGATCACATTATTAACAGCCACAAGAAAGAAGTATGCAATAATAAGATATTTTTATGTAATGAAAATAATCCTTCACAAGTAAAAGAAAACCTCTCGCCCGGTAAACTTTGCCCTAATGAAACGGTCCGTTTAAGAGAAGGACGGAGAACCGCATTAAAGGATTTAAGCATTGATGAGTTCAAGGGTTACGTGCAAGATCCTCTCACTGATGAAACGATACCGTTGACATTGCCATTAGGCACCAAAAAAATTACTCTGCCCAGTTTTGTCACTCCGCCAAGAAATTCGAAGATCTCTGGTTTTTTCACTGGTAAGCACCAAGGACAGAATCCAAAAACTACGTTCTCTCGTTCGACCGATGATGTACATCAAAACAAAGTAGTGAGAAAGCTTTCCTTTCGCATCTGTGAAGATGAATAAATAGCCTACATATTTACTCTGCAATAACTATTAATGATACCCATGTAATTCGCTCATGTATTACTAAATTCGTGTGTAAATTAACATCACAACAACGATAATATTAATCATCTATTTATTACCCGAATTTTTTCCAGGCTAGAAAAATTTTCGAGAATTGCGATGAGCTGAAAAGTGAAAATAAAGATAGACTAAGAGTAAGCCCTTTGATAGGGATGAATTGGTTTGAGCAGTCATTTTAATCATTGTATTATTATTATACGAGCAAATATAGCAGGAAAAGAAATATATCATGGGCAAGGCTGCAAAGAAAAAGTACTCCGGGGCAACGTCATCGAAGCAAGTTTCTGCAGAGAAACATCTAAGTTCTGTATTCAAATTCAACACTGATCTTGGCCAGCATATTTTGAAGAACCCTTTGGTAGCACAGGGGATTGTTGATAAAGCACAGATCAGGCCCTCAGATGTTGTTTTAGAAGTCGGTCCTGGTACAGGTAACCTAACAGTGAGAATTCTCGAACAAGCGAAAAGCGTAGTGGCCGTAGAAATGGATCCTAGAATGGCAGCAGAATTAACCAAGAGAGTACGTGGCACCCAGGTGGAGAAGAAATTAGAAATTATGCTGGGAGATTTTATGAAGACTGAATTACCGTACTTCGATATCTGTATCAGTAACACACCCTACCAGATTTCATCACCCTTGGTTTTCAAGTTAATCAACCAGCCAAGACCGCCAAGAGTGTCCATTCTTATGTTCCAAAGAGAGTTCGCTTTAAGACTATTGGCGAGACCAGGCGACTCCTTGTATTGTAGGTTGTCCGCCAATGTACAGATGTGGGCTAATGTTACGCATATCATGAAAGTGGGGAAGAACAACTTCAGACCACCACCGCAAGTGGAGTCCAGCGTTGTCAGACTGGAGATCAAAAACCCAAGGCCGCAAGTGGATTACAATGAATGGGACGGCTTATTAAGAATCGTATTTGTAAGGAAAAACAGAACAATTTCAGCCGGTTTCAAATCCACCACTGTGATGGACATCCTAGAGAAAAACTATAAAACATTCCTAGCTATGAACAATGAAATGGTCGACGATACAAAGGGCTCCATGCACGATCTCATCAAGGAGAAGATTTCCACCGTGCTGAAGGAGACCGACCTAGGTGATAAAAGAGCCGGTAAATGTGACCAAAACGATTTTCTAAGACTGTTATATGCTTTCCACCAAGTCGGCATACACTTTTCATGAGCCTCCTTATCAACTATTTAAGTGCTTGTATACTGTTTACCTGAGATAAGAAAAAAGCAATTTGGAATTTTTTAATCTTATCTTGATGTGTGTGTGTGGGGCTGACTTTTTTTCCACTAGACGGGAAGTGAGCGGTCCACATCTCTAAGTCACTTCGATAACGACTACCTCCGTTCTTACAGGTACCGTAAACACTGCTTTCATCATCTTGCTGCTTCTCGAAATCATTATCTTATATAATCTATACTAATACAGTTATAAAGCTTAAGCCTCTACTTTTTGGTCTGAATGATCCGAAAACACTCTTCAAGGCACCAGGGTGCAGAGCACCACATCTATTGTTTCTTTGTTTCTTGGTTTCTTGGTGGCACTTCATGATAACAACATTTTGTTTTCTTTTCTCTTCCCTCAACTGCAACCATTACCGATAGCGACGTTGCACATCGCTGGGGCGGTTTCCAGTGCCGTACGGCGTCGCCAAATGGCACGGCACTGATTATGGCGGAATGCAGCCTTGCGGTAATGTATTTCCGCAAAGAGTCCAGAAGAAACTTCCAGGCGGTGACAGCAAGTGAAGCTTCATATCATGTCTTCTCCAAAATATTCGTGACATGTAGTCATGCTTCTCGTAATTCACTCTGATTTGCATAGCATTTTTGGTAGTGTTAGCCATGATGCTTAGGGGAAAGAGGAGAAAGCGCACCGTCATAATCAAACAAGAAAATTTGAAATGCAATATGATAGCAAAGTGATTAGATCTTGGGGTTATCTGGCCCTTTTTTGTTATCATATTTGCATATGCAACGGTTTCTCAGTTCCACCGGTTCTTTTGTATATGTGTATATAAAAGAGATTGTGTAGATAGACTTGAGTATTCTTGGAGAACGTAGGTTGATTGGGCGAAGTAGTTGGGTAAAATATCATACAACATTGTTCTTTTATAGAGCCTAACAGAAGTGTTTAGGACTTGTAGCAGAACTTAGGATTGACGAACTCAAATAATAAAAAAAAAGAACAAGGAGTCTGAATAACGAAGATGCCTCTAAAAAAGATGTTTACTAGCGCATCGTCTCGTAACTCTTCTTCCCTTGAAAACGACCATGATGCGTATTATTCCAAGCAGGATGCAGATAATTTCCCTGTGAAGGAGCAGGAAATCTATAATATTGACCTGGAGGAAAACAATGTATCTTCTCGTTCATCGACCTCTACATCACCTTCAGCAAGGGACGATTCCTTTGCAATTGCAGATGGTAAAGATGAAAACACAAGGTTGAAGAAGGAATTGAAGGCAAGACATATTTCTATGATTGCGATTGGTGGGTCATTGGGTACAGGTCTGCTTATAGGTACAGGTACTGCTCTATTAACCGGGGGTCCCGTTGCGATGTTAATTGCGTATGCCTTTGTTGGTCTGTTGGTTTTTTTCACCATGGCCTGTCTTGGTGAAATGGCATCCTATATTCCACTGGACGGTTTTACAAGTTATGCCTCACGATATGTGGACCCTGCTTTGGGTTTTGCCATTGGCTATACTTACCTTTTCAAATATTTCATCTTACCTCCAAATCAACTTACTGCGGCGGCTTTAGTCATTCAGTATTGGATCAGCAGAGACCGCGTTAACCCCGGTGTGTGGATTACTATCTTCTTGGTTGTGATTGTTGCCATCAATATCGTTGGTGTAAAATTCTTTGGTGAGTTTGAATTTTGGTTGTCCAGTTTTAAGGTTATGGTAATGTTAGGTTTGATCTTGTTACTGTTTATCATCATGCTTGGTGGGGGTCCTGACCATGATCGATTAGGGTTTAGATACTGGCGTGATCCTGGTGCGTTCAAAGAGTACTCGACAGCCATCACTGGTAGTACGGGCAAATTTACTTCCTTTGTTGCGGTTTTTGTTTACAGTCTTTTCAGTTACACGGGTATTGAACTGACAGGTATTGTTTGTTCTGAAGCAGAAAATCCAAGGAAAAGTGTTCCAAAAGCAATTAAATTGACAGTTTATCGTATCATTGTTTTCTACCTATGCACCGTTTTTCTTTTAGGTATGTGTGTTGCATACAATGACCCTCGTTTACTTTCTACAAAAGGTAAGAGTATGTCTGCAGCTGCATCTCCATTTGTGGTTGCCATCCAAAATTCAGGCATCAAAGTTTTACCCCATATTTTCAACGCTTGTGTCCTAGTTTTCGTCTTCAGTGCTTGTAACTCGGACTTGTATGTTTCTTCCAGAAACTTATACGCACTAGCTATTGATGGTAAAGCGCCCAAGATCTTCGCTAAGACAAGTAAATGGGGTGTTCCTTACAACGCCTTAATACTCTCAGTGTTATTCTGCTGCTTGGCGTATATGAATGTGTCTTCAGGATCAGCAAAGATTTTCAACTATTTCGTTAATGTTGTATCAATGTTCGGTATCTTGAGTTGGATCACCATTTTGATTGTTTACATCTACTTTGATAAAGCCTGCCGTGCTCAAGGGATCGATAAATCTAAATTTGCTTATGTTGCCCCTGGTCAACGTTACGGGGCCTATTTTGCTTTAAGCTTTTGCATTTTGATCGCTTTGATCAAAAATTTCACTGTTTTCCTTGGTCATAAATTCGATTATAAAACTTTCATCACTGGGTATATTGGCTTGCCGGTCTATATTTTATCCTGGGCTGGATACAAATTGATTTATAAGACCAAAGTGATCAAATCAACCGACGTGGATCTATACACATTCAAGGAAATATACGATAGGGAAGAAGAAGAGGGCAGGATAAAAGACCAAGAAAGGGAAGAGCGTTTGCAAAGAAACGGTAAAAATATGGAATGGTTTTATGAAAAATTCCTGGGTAGGATCTTTTAGATGCTCCTTAAATGAAGGCCCTTATGGGTGCATGAAACTATATTCAAATCAAAAAATTAGCACAAAAGCGTTCGCTCCTTTCTATCTCTCCTCATTTATCAACAATTCTTTTAATCAAAAAACTTTCTATTTTCACTTCTACCATAGCATTATTGCATTATTATTTTAGAGGAAGAGATTTTCTTGAAAGGACTGTAAGAAAAAAGTTACGAATATTTCAAAGAAAAAAATTTATAATGTTATACTACATACATCTTTATAAACAATTCAAATTCTAAAATGTAAACAAAATATAAAAACGAAATGGATGTTTAAACGATGTCTATTCTTGAAGATATTCTGCTGCTACAAATGTTTAGATTGACAAGGGCATAAAGACAGCGTCTTTTATTCTCCATAACGGAGTAATAATGTATCAAACGCTGGTTCATTCTAAAAGTACTTCAATTACCTCTCAATCTTCTAACTCATCTAATTCAAAATCCGACGTAGAAAGTAATTCACTAGTGGCTACAACATTTTGTTTGGAGGCCCTCATGTTAATCACCCATATAGTAGAAGTAACGATGACCGCCATACCACACCACGTCCATATGTTTGGCCAATGATGAAATAGCACGACATCCCAGAAAACAGCGTATATAACTTGAGTATAAGTCATCAATGAGCCCCTGCCTGCACGCTCCCTTTGAATTCCCATCGTCAGTAAAATTTGATGAATGAAACCAGAAACGCCCAAGTTCAGGAACAGCCCCCATTGTTTCCACGAATGAGGCAGCTGCAAAGTCATCGAGGGAATCAGGATCACACCAAGAGCAGCCACAACAGTGGTGACCAACGAGAAATAACTGACACTCATTATAGCGTGTGCCTTGTTACCGATATACCTTATAATGATGTAAACACTGCTTAGTCCGCAAACTCCCAATAAACTCACTCCAATGGCAACAAGTCTTAACTTGGGATTTTGAGTTTCAACAATATCGTCTTGTGAAGCTTCTTGACCTTGGGTTTGTTGACCAAACAGAAATGTGGGTCGAATGATTAACACAACTCCGGAGAATGAAATTATAGATCCCAAGGCTTCAAGTTTACTGAATGGCTCACCTAATAACAGAAACGAAAGAAAAATAGTCAGCGTTGGTGACATGAAGGTTATTAAGACAGCATCACTGATACTCAGATACATTAAAGAAAAGTACATTCCAAAAACACCGAAGAATCCCATAATGCCTCGAAGTATCAACCATTTCCTACATGATGCCGGACCCCATGGAATGTCGGGAACACTTTTTTTATTCCAATGCATATATACGAGGGTACAACAGTACGTAATAGACATCCTTACTAGCAGAATTTGCAGAGGATTAATTCGCGGTTGCGAAGTTTTTAGTGGGTCATTTTCTAGAATTTTGGTAGAAACTACCATAGAAGAGTTAAAAAAGTAAGACACTATAAGTAAGATAAGCCCATAATTGGGCTTTAAGTAATCTTTACTGATTCTTTGTAGCGTCATTGAGAGAATAGGATTCTACTTCACCTTTGTATGGCAAACATTTAATCGAAGAAACAAAGGAATAGTTTTTCCAGTCTCCTTTTTTTTTTTCTTGGATGACTCAATTTGTCACTTAAAAAAGGACCCTACGTGAAAGGCAATCTATAAAAGTGCGATAAATAACTGTAAAAATTAAGTACAAAATGGAAATGACTACCTTCTTTTGGATGGTTTCGTAGTCACATCTCTTTCAATGATCCCCCCTGTATCCTCTAGACGCTCTTCCTCAAGAGTCACTTGATCTCTTCTTTCCCACCAACGATCTTCACATAATTCGAAGGACTTCGTCTTTAATTGTTTACCCTTTAAGTTTCTGTTATTAGAAATAGACCAGGTTAAAAAATTTGCACCTTCTCTCAAGTAAAATGCCCTTAAAGTTTCAAATGGTTTGGGATGTGGTAACCAAGATCTTTCGTCCGGAATCTCCATTTGCGCTTGTCCATCGTCTTCATCGTCGCTTTCTTCATCCTCATCACTTTCAAGCAACCCGGCATCCTGTTCTTCTTCACTCTGATCTTCATCATCCTCTTCGTCCTCGTATTCAAACTCTTCTTCGTCGGAATCTCTATCACCTAGTCTCTTTGCTTCTTCGATAGCAGATAGCTCCTCCCAGTAAACCTTGACACCATCTAACTTGTTCAAGTCTATACTATAGAACGAGTTTATAGGATAATCTTTCTCGCCCAGTTCCCAGACACCACTGTAAATAAACAATGAGTCACCCACAACACAAGTTGCTGCGTTAAATCTTGGATGTGGTAATTGATTTGAGATGGTAATATCTTCTTGGTTGTCCAAATCACTATCATCTTCTTCATCTTCATCACCATCAATAGAGTTCGAACCAGTCGCGGTGTAGTCATCATTTTCGTCGTCATCATCATTTAAATTAGACTTGGCTAAAATTGAATTTAGCAAATCCTGCAACTCCTTTTCTTGATCTTTATTTGATTTTCTCTTACTCGTAGCAGGTGAATTTCTGTTACTCGTTTGACGCTGAGATTTGATTCTTAACTTTGACCACTTGTTCAATTCTAGGTGGAACATGTATAGGTCGTTATAGAAAACAGACTCTAAGGATTCTTCAGTCTCTTGCAAATCATAAACACCACCAAAAGCAACCGATTTATTTTGCTTCCATAAATTAAACGAGTAACCAACTCTTGGTGAAGGCTGATTCTTGAAATTCTTTAATTTTTCCCATTGCCACTTCTTTGGATCAGGGGTTAAATTCAATTTCCATGCATCATTCAAGATTTTACCCTTCATTAGATTTTTGTTATTCTTAGCAATAGTTTTACAATAACCACCCATCAATATGGCGGAATTGTCTGTGGGGATGAAACAATGGCCAGAACGAGCGTCAGGTTTACTGTTAGTCTCTATTTTGCTCCATTTGTAGTTTGAAATATCAAAACACCACAAATCATTTAAGTAAGAGGTTTGTCCATTCCCCAAATCTCTGAACCCACCAAATAATATAAAATAGTTCTTCCAAGCAATGATTCTATGACCTGATCTGGCGCTTGGTGAAGAATCTCTACCACCAAACTCTAACTTATTGAATTTCCTTTCAACGCAATCGAACAACCATGTATCGGAATAGTGATAAAACTTAGATTGCTTTGGGGAGGAGAATTCACCACCGTGTAACAATGCAATACCGGAAGGATGTACTGCAACAGCAGCACTGGATCTGGGCAAAGGTGCATTTTGAGAGACATATTTTTTCCACGAATTGTTCTTTATGGAATATGAATACAAGTCATTATAGAAATGTGTCAGTTTAGTCTCTGAATCTGTAAACTCCCCACCGAAAATGAACAATTCATGTTTATTGTGCTGCGGATTCGCAAACATCAACGGATGAGTACGACAAGAGGGCCTCTCCACAGCAGTTATATCTACATGTTCCAATTCGGTTTGCTTCTTGGTGAAGCTCGAAAGAATTTCATCAAGATCTTGATCACTTTCATCATCGTCGTCGCCATCTAAAGACTTGTTCTTGTTCTTGTGAAACTTTTTCTCTTGTTTCTTCTGATTCTTTTGATTTTTCAGCTCAGCACGTGCCTTTTTAGCTTCCTTATCCTTCTTACTCTTCTTCGCCATTATTCAACACTATTTAACGCTTTGCGTGCCTCTTTTCTTCCTGAAGTGCTCAACATCTTCTTCGAGATGCCCATCTTTTTTTCAACCTTCTTTCTTTTTTTTTTCTTCAGTTTCTAGTTTCATTAATTCTACGAAGAAGCCGAATAGAAAAACAATTGAATATTACTTTCTACTGATGATATAACTGCTAGAACTACTATTACCGCAAACCATCGTCACTACTATATTGACTATTACAACAAAAGCTCAGGAACGCTTGTAACCTGTGATACGATTATATACGGATGTGAGTTACACGTGTTTGCCCTGTAGTTGACGTCTGTTAAGACGTATCCTTATTTCTTGACCAAGGCCTACAATCAGCATCAAAATGTCGGTGCATCTGATAACAGTTGCCTATGGTCCGGTATAGGTCCATGAGAGCTAGCTGTAATTGCCTCTATACTTCTTGCCATCAACATCTTATTGGAGTTCCAGGTTCTTCCCCTGGGCCGATCCTCGGAATGACTACCCCGATTCCCGGAATGGGCGTTCGATGATTGGCTCTTTCGTGTAGAGCCCTTTTCATATTTCTTATAGACTATATAAAACCATGATTAACATTGTTGAGGTTACACTCACTTCCGGTATGAAAACGGACCGAATATGCGGAAGAGTGACTTTAGTTCTTTTTGTTAAGATACTTGTATTCTCTTTCTACCGTAGAATCGTTTTTTACATTTTCGAATTTGCGACTTCTATTGCAGCAGCAGCTTTTTTTCCCATATCTAGAGATTCCCATAGAAGTATAAGGATTGAAGGACAAGAGATATAATCATGTTAAGGTTAACCAATTCCAGTTGCAAAGCTTTTGTACAATCGTCATACAAGTTTAATATAAGAAGAATGAACTCTACTTTTAGAACGGAAACCGATGCATTCGGTGAGATTAACGTCCCTGCTGATAAGTATTGGGGTGCTCAAACTCAAAGATCGTTTCAAAACTTTAAGATTGGTGGAGCTCGTGAAAGAATGCCATTGCCTTTAGTGCACGCCTTCGGTGTGCTAAAGAAATCTGCCGCAATTGTGAACGAATCTCTCGGAGGATTGGATCCCAAAATTTCCAAGGCTATTCAAGAGGCTGCTGACGAGGTAGCCTCTGGGAAATTAGACGACCATTTCCCATTAGTTGTCTTCCAAACGGGTTCCGGTACCCAATCCAACATGAACGCAAATGAAGTTATTTCTAACCGTGCCATTGAAATTCTAGGAGGCAAGATCGGATCCAAAGAGGTCCATCCAAACAACCATTGCAATCAATCACAATCGTCCAATGACACTTTCCCTACCGTCATGCACATTGCCGCCAGTTTGCAAATTCAAAACGAATTGATACCTGAATTAGCCAATCTGAAAAATGCTCTCGAAGCCAAATCTAAAGAATTTGATCATATCGTGAAGATTGGTAGAACTCACTTACAGGATGCCACGCCTTTGACACTGGGCCAAGAGTTTTCCGGGTATGTGCAACAAGTCGAGAACGGTATTCAAAGAGTGGCCCATTCTTTGAAGACGTTGAGTTTCTTGGCCCAAGGGGGTACTGCCGTTGGCACAGGTTTGAACACCAAACCTGGATTCGATGTCAAGATAGCCGAGCAGATTTCCAAAGAAACTGGACTAAAGTTCCAAACCGCCCCAAACAAGTTTGAAGCCTTGGCAGCTCACGATGCCATTGTCGAATGTAGTGGTGCTCTGAACACTCTTGCTTGTTCTCTTTTCAAAATAGCACAAGACATTAGATACTTGGGGTCCGGACCACGTTGTGGTTACCATGAATTAATGTTGCCAGAAAATGAACCGGGCTCCTCCATCATGCCAGGCAAAGTCAACCCCACGCAGAACGAGGCATTGACTCAAGTGTGTGTCCAAGTCATGGGTAACAACGCAGCCATCACGTTTGCCGGCTCTCAAGGCCAATTCGAGCTGAACGTTTTCAAACCAGTCATGATCGCCAATCTATTGAACTCAATCAGACTAATAACTGATGCCGCATATTCGTTTAGAGTACACTGCGTTGAAGGAATCAAAGCCAACGAACCTCGTATCCACGAACTGTTAACCAAATCTTTGATGTTAGTCACTGCTTTGAACCCTAAGATTGGTTACGATGCAGCTTCCAAGGTCGCTAAAAATGCTCATAAGAAGGGCATTACCTTAAAGGAAAGTGCCTTGGAACTGGGTGTATTGACTGAAAAGGAATTTGATGAATGGGTTGTCCCGGAAAACATGTTAGGTCCTAAATAGAACAAACTAAGTACGTAATATATATGCAATCTTTTACGCTTTTGCTAAATAAAAAGAAATAAGAAAAGTGTGTGAGGTTTGGAATCTGGTATTGTTCTTTTAGTAATATTTCCGCCTTCCGTTCATTTTTCAGGAAAAAATGATAGGCAAAAATTACCTTGTAGCACCAATGGTGATCTCGAAAACATGTAGCGTATCAAGATCTGTTTCAGTCTGGTTGATTGTTGCAACTGCAGTATGTTGCTAAGTAATTATTTTGCGTCATTTTTATATTCTTGTTGTGTAGAGTCGAAGGAGGAATATTATCATTACCCGCTTCTGGTAAAGGGGAATTTTCATGAATGATAACAAATAAAAGAGTGGACAAGAGCAAAATCTCTTATAAAGTTTGGGCAGCAAATATCGGTTTAAGAACAATCAGCATCAAAGGAAAAGAATCGTTGAATCTTCGAGAACTTTTTCAATTTTTATCGCAACAAAGCTGTATTAGAAGAGAATAACTGCTTAAAGAAGAAAATGTTCGCATCCGCTGGACAGCAACATCCTCAGATTGTTCCTAAGGAAGAGGAATCTATACTAAACTATCTCCTTGAAGTGAGATCCTCCTTGGCCAAACTTAAGCAAAACAGAACTCAATATTTAAACTCTAAGGATGTTCAGACAACTTACCAACATGTCTTAACCAAAGTCAGAGAGTTGGACGATATCAGAAAAAATAGCCATGAGACACCGGCTAAGAGCGCTGCCACTTTGATTCACAACACGGAGTTACATAACAGAGTGGACTCTGTATTGGATGACGTCTTTCAATTGCTCTCACTATGCTTTTTGACCGTTGGCTTGAAAAATTCTGCACCGGCGACTTATGCATCGTTATCTACTGTGGAAAGTCTTTTAGAACATCTAAATGAATCGAACGTTTTCACTCACCATGACTTGAGTCCTATCAAAGAAAGATTAGACGAAATTAGCAAGATTGTTGAGCAAAAAAACTCTAGTTCCACCTACAATGAGGATGGAAATGATGACCGGTTGAGAGAGATTGATAATGAAAGAAAAAAGAATAAAATCGAAGAAGATCTATTGCTACGTGCTAAATTAAAGCATTGTAAGGACGAATACGATACACTGGAAAGCAAATTAGAAGAAATTGATCCGTCTTTGTCTAGTGTGATGGAGAAATTATTCCGGATTAGGAGAGGTTTACTATCACTAGTCGCATCTGCTAAGAAAACAATGTCCAAATCTAGTGCTAATATCAATTCTTTATTGCGGGAACAAAATGATTCGCAAGCGAATAATAATGGGTTGATGGATGATAAGCACTTAGTATCCCAAGAATATGTCCATGAGAAACTATCGGTCTTGAAGGATGAACTGAATGAATTAGAGTCTAACCGTGATGACTCTGGTAAATTCAAGTCCTTGGAAACCCACCAGGTGGCAGTAAACGGTCAAAGCGTTCTCAATGGTCTATTAGATGACTGTCATGATTTGATTAACGATTTATCACATCAAACAAATGGCGGGTTGTCATTAGATCCTTATTTGCAACCAATATATGAACAGCTGATCGATATAAAGACTACTTTAGAAAATCTGATGATCACAAGAAGATGGACTTTGAGAGAAACAGATTTGTTTTCTTACCAGAAGAAATTGAACGAGATCGATAACAAAAGAATCAATGGTAAGTTTCCAACAAAATCTCAGGACTCAAAGGGACAATCAATACTGTTATACCTGTTGCGTAGGTGTTATGCCATAATTTATAAACTGTTGGAAAGTTCAGAACCTGTATCTGAAGCTTTACAGCCAATCCATAATCAGCTATCCACAGTCCGTCGTTGTCTATTGGAATTGAAGAGAATGGGTGGCGTGAATAACGAAAGAGAGCTATATCCGTATCAAATGAAATTGGCTTCACTAGATAACCTGAGAACCGACGGTATATTCTATGACTCAGATGGTAACATTCCTGAAGGACAAGGTATATTAAATGCTTTGTTAGCAGAATGTTTTGATATCTTGCATGAATTAAAAGTGGAAGCGGAAGAAAGAGCACAGAACCCTAGTTCAAGTGATAACTCCGATGATGGGGATAATGAAGAATCAGTTGTAGATTCGAACTCTGAAACTGAATCGGAATACCAACGGGAGTAGGTGACAGTACTTCTCTATTTTTTTGTTTCTTTCCATTTATTTGCAGAAACAACACTAACAACGAAGTGAAACACAGAAAGAAAAAAAAAAGTTATTCTCTTATGTCTATGTATATAACAAACCCTGAATGAGCATCTATAAAAATACAAATATAAAAACAACTTTATATGTCATTAGCATGATTGTCAATAGGGAAGAGGAAAAAGGAAAAAAAACGATATACACCTGAATCTTTGTCCATGCACCGTGGAATCTGTTTTTTTATTTTTTTTCTTGCTATTATGTTAGCCTTATCGTATAATCATCACCACTCTGCGTGATATATCTTACCCATGGGTAACTCTTATACTGTAGTTTTGGTTCATTAATCTTTAGGTAACGTACTTGAATACCCGAAGTGGTAAAGTAAGGAATCTGGAACTTAATTTGAACAGGCCCCTTTAAGAGTTTTGCGTTACTTTTTGGTATTGTTCTACTGCCATCCTTGCTAGTTGATATTGAAGGTAGCCCTAACTCTGCTGACATTGAGTACTCTTTACCTCCAGGGAAACTTCTTAATTTCCATAAAATTGCACTTTTTTCAGGAACATACTTTAAGGACCCATGTGAGTATTTGAAAGTCGGCGTATCGGCATCATCCGGAACCGGTATCAATATTTCCACATTAGTTGCAGTAGATTTTCTTTTAATTTGGGCCTTCGCCTTACAATGGATTTCAATTCTAGAATTCGAATGAACTTGCACGTTTACATCGCACCAAATTAATGGTTTTATTGTGGTAGATAGCCTGTAATTCATTAAATCGAACTTCCCATCCGGTGGTATAAACGTTATAATTTTTTCGTTTTCGAATTTACTTAATCGAACGCACTGATGAAACTTCAAATCTTCTAATTCTATATTGACCTTCCTCTTGCTTGTGGTCGAAGACGATGTTATGGATGGTTTCTTATCGGTATCTGTATTATTATCGGACGTTGCCGCGCTGACTGCAGATGGTATATTAGAATCATTATCCAAATACTTGGAGAAAATACCCTTGTCGTTAATGCCCAACTTTAGATCAGGCATACCGGATAATTTTGAATTAACTTTGACATCGCCAATAATTTCTGACCTTAGAACTTGACCCTTTTGAGTCATTAGCATATTAATAGATTCAACAATATCCAGAAAAGCCTCGTTTTTCTTATGAGTAATACCTTCGGGCCTCCAACTAACTGAATTTGTTAATGCGACAGGTGGTCGAGTAGCATTTCTCTTTTTTTTAGCGGATTTTACTAGTTTGAAGGACTTCTGTGTTATGTATTGCTTTAGCATCTTAGTTTCGGTAATTTGTGGTATACCGTAATCCATCACTTCATCCAACAGTTCGTATATTATAACGAAATTATCTCTTATAGATTCTTCTTCAACAGTTTTTAAATAGTCACTCAGTACCTCTACTAGCTTGTGCAAAAAAGTAAAAATGGCAGCCGCATTGGCAGTAAGCGAGGTAACAATTGCCACCAAGTATAAATCGTTATGTTGGATGAATAGATACTCGAGCCCATTGTGATTTAAACATGGAGGAATCAGATTTGATTGCTCCTCTAAATCCGACAGTAATGTAGAGAATTTATCAATTGCGGAAAGTGGTACATCATCTCTATATCTTCTTGATAAGAGTGGTTTCCCATTATGGTCGCAAAAATATACCGCAGAAGCCATTCCGTGTTCCTCCAAGTTCTTAATTCACAAATTTTTAGAAACACTCCTATATTGAATCGTACAACTTGTTTTTCTATGCACTTTTCTATTCAGCCTAGTTCCCGTTTATTTCCCAATTTTCACCTTCTAGCAATAGTAGAACTACTTACGATATTATCGCTAATTACGGTGAATATAGCGCATAATCAGAATCCATATTAATAAAGTGACAATTTGTAGTATATTGGCGTGAACAAAACTGTTTCATGGCCTTGTACAAGGCTTTACAAATAGCTGGGGTCTATTGCGAAACTTAAGGATTGAGGTCACTATTCAGCGCTTTTTTTTGAAAGGGGAAGTGTCCAAAATGATCTATATAGAAGAACATACTCTCTACCAGATGATACCTATTAGATCTTTTTTGGTAACAGATTACCTATTCTTATCTAGCTATCCTGACGCTCAAATCTGTTCATAGGGTGGGGGAGGCTTTAACAGACTCTCCTCTTTCTAACAATATTTTCTTTTTTCTACGTATATTACTGATTGCATGTAGGAACTGCCTGTGGTAGCATCTTATTCATAATTACAGAAAAATCTTCACTGCAGAATTATGTTCAAAAAAGATGAAGGTTTCTCTTGCACGCATTTCCGACAAATTTCCTAAGAAGTTATATATATTTAGCAGAGATTAAAGGCAATATTCAAGCTAGGTGACTGGAAGCGTCGCAACATACACCAAGGGACACTTTTAATGGCACCTTGTTCACTGAACCAGCCTGAAAAAGTATTAACCAAGGTTTCCTTTGCCAATCTTCGCAGTAAGAGCGTTTTGGTGGTATTTTTAGTGACCACTATGGGGATGTCATTGACATTATCGTTAGGTATTTAATCTGCACTCAAGAAGTTTCCCCCCTAAGAATTTGAAATGCACAAGAGAGAATTAACAACTTACTGTTTGAATAAAAATCAACTATCATATATCAGCTAGTAGTCACATTACTAGTATTTTATCATATACAGTATTAGAAGATTACATAAGATATGAGAAACTGTGATCGAAGTTAGTGAAAGCTGAAACACAAGGATTGATAATGCAATGGAATAATGGATAACAACATACATGTTGGAATGAAAATCAACTATCGTCTATCAACTAGTAGTCATACTACTAGTACATTATCATATACGGTGTTATAAGATGACATAAGTTATGAGAAGCGGTCATCGAAATAAGTGGAAGCTGAAATGCAAGGATTGATAATGTAATAGGATAATGACTGACAAATATAAAATGACAATAAAAGCATATACAGAATTATGTAGAATTACGAGTTCCATTTATTGGATTCCTATATCCTTGAGGAGAACTTCTAGTATATCTACATACCTAATATTATTGCCTTTATCAACAATGGAATCCCAACAATCATCTCAAAATTCGCCAATCTCTCAATACAAAATGATAATAAAGTATTTACAGAATCATGTATAACCATGGATTTCATTTCTTGGATTTCTACATACCTATGAAGAACTTCTAGTACATTTTAAGTGCCTAATAATATTTCCTGTGTTGTTGGAATAAGTAATTACTACTATACATTTATTCGTATTATTGGAGCAGTTGATGACGAACATTCTTTAACATGATACTAATAATGTTGGGTAAATGAATACAACCATTCTTACGATGATACCAATTATATTGGAATATAAGTTCTGATCAATTAATAGATCTTTATCTCATTACTGCGGTAAATTCTTGTTGATAATTAGTAGTTTAGTAAGTTGTAATAATTAAGAATAGTCGTTCCTTCTTAATCTATATAAGAGAGGTATATAAAACACACGCTGATTGGGTGTATTAAACCAAAAGGTTCAGACATAAATCAGAGTGTTGATGATAAGAATTTAGTGTTAACTCATCTTCTTATATACTAAGTTCTGGACAATTAATAGATCTTTATCTTATTAGTGCAGGAAATTCTATAATTAGAATTTCCCTACTCCATTTAAATTGGTATCACCATAAGAATGTTAGTATTAATTTACTCAACATCATTAGTATCATGTTAAAGAATGTTCGTCATCAACTACAACAATTTATATGAATAAATGTATAGTAGTAATCACTTATTCCAACAATTCTATTATTAGAATTCCTACTCAAATTTATACGAATAAGTGCATAGTAGTAATCACTTATTCCAACACAAAATTCACCCACATCTCACATATATGTTTTATGAACGTTTAGAATGATGTATTGTCATACTGACGTATCCTATGTTAAGATATAATCTTTCAACAAAAGTTGAAGCGGTGGCTCAATGGTAGAGCTTTCGACTCCAATTAAATCTTGGAAATTCCATGGAACAAGATTGCAATCGAAGGGTTGCAGGTTCAATTCCTGTCCGTTTCAATTTATTTTTTTTTTTGAAAGAAGATGAGACTCCCTTCAATGTCATTACTGTAACGAGTTGGCTTTTAACTATAGCAGTAGTTCACGTCATGAGAGCATGGTTCAACTGCCATATATCGGTTGTTACTGTAGCGAACGCACTTGGCGACAACTAAAAAAAAACATAGTTGTCTAATAATGTAACTACACCTACCGATGGTTTAGATACTTGGACAGCAATTAAAAAAACGCTTTTTATATTCTTGCATTAGTAATTCAATTGCTTCAGAGTCAAAAATGATTAATTAACTATTCAGACAAGAGTGACAGCTAATGTTGAAGATCCGCTCAATAGCGATTGAACTTACCTATGTCATATTCAGTGTCTAAACATTCTGTAATTCATACGTTCTCTTATATAGTAGAGGGTCAACGCATAATACTATAAATATTTTAATATGACCGTTTATTTACATTATTGGCTATGAAAAAAATAATGTTTATGTATTTATCAATTGATTAATTAATTAATAATTGGCTTTTAAGAGATATTTTTAATGAATAATTTTCAAAGGTAAATGTTATTATTATTGTTATAGCTTTTATATTTCTATAACAAACCAGCACTAATTATCAATAAAAATGGAATAGCAAAATTTGTCGCCACATCTCAATAGTCTATGTAAATCCCAAATTACCATAAAATATTCTTTGTAACAACTGTATACTCGAGAAAACATTTGAAAGACAGACCAAAGTGATATGAATTGCTTGTGATCCTCCAAAACGAACTTCTTCTATCAAATTGTCTTCTACCAAATTGCCTATTTCAGATTCAGTATGTGTTCCCTTTATTTGCATGAACATGCAGGATTCTATTGTGACATTAAGCTTCATCGAAATGCATGGAAGAACTTGGCATCTGTCGATTGTTGCCTTTTATTTTTGCACCTCTTGTTTACTTAATGACACCTATGGGTATATATTTTCTTTTCTATTATATTGATGTATCCAAGTTAAATATTGGAAACCCTTAGAGCTGTACGATTCGACAAGAGATGGTTCTAATATTTGAACAATGACATAAAAGATAGGAGACAAAAGACACTGTTCGTACCTCTTGTTGTCTCGAGTTTTGACACTTTATTGAACGAAGTAAAAGATCAAAATTTTATCCTTCCCCGATGACCTATTCTACAGTGAGCATTAACACGCCTCCCCCATACCTTACTCTAGCTAGCAATGAAAAATTACCAACCATTTTGTCCATTGCCGGGGCAGATTCAAGTGGTGGTGCCGGTATTGAGGCTGATATCAAGACTATCACGGCCCACAGATGTTACGCCATGACATGCATCACCACTTTGACTGCGCAAACTCCAGTGAAGGTGTACGGTATCAAAAACACCCCAAAGGATGTTGTTTCCCAAATACTGGAAGCAAATTTAAAGGACATGAAATGCGATGTTATTAAAACTGGTATGCTTACGACGGCTGCTATCGAGGTTTTGCACGAAAAGCTTGTTCAGCTTGGTGAAAAAAGACCTAAACTAGTGGTTGATCCCGTTCTATGTGCCACTTCTTGTTCTAATTCAGCTGGAAAGGACGTAGCCGGTTTAATTGTAGAGAAAATCTCACCCTTTGCTGACGTTTTGACTCCAAAAATCTCAGACTGTTTCAAATTGTTAGGGGAAGACAGAATAGTTAATAAATTAGAAGACGTTTTTGAGATCGCCAAAGACATTTCTAAAGTCACAAAATGTTCCAACATTTTAGTGAAAGGAGGCCACATTCCATGGGATGATGGAAATGAAAAATATATAACCGACGTTCTTTACTTGGGCGCCGAACAAAAGTTCATCACTTATAAGGGTAAATTTGTTGAGACCACCCACACTCATGGTATTGGGTGCACCCTGGCTTCTGCCATAGCATCCAACTTGGCTCGCGGTTATTCCCTTCCACAGTCTGTTTATGGTGCTATTGAGTATGTCCAAAATGCCATTGCCATTGGCTGTGATGTCACTAAGGAGACTGTCAAGGACAATGGGCCAATTAATCATGTTTACGCTGTAGAAATCCCACTAGAAAAAATGCTCAGCGATGAATGTTTCACTGCATCAGACGTTGTGGCTAAGAAACCAGTCAAAGGGTCTCTTGATAAAATTCCTGGAAAGAGCTTCTTTAAGTACCTGGTAAATCACCCCAAAGTCAAACCTCACTGGGACTCCTATGTGAATCATGAATTTGTTAAAAAAGTGGCCGAGGGTACATTAGATCGCAAGAAGTTCAAATTCTTTATTGAACAAGACTATCTATACTTACTCAATTATGCTAGAATTTCCTGTATCGCAGGTAGTAAGTCTCCAAGCCTAGAAGATCTTGAAAAGGAGCTAGTTATCGTTGATTGCGTCCGTAATGGGCTAAATCAACACGAAAGAAGGTTAAGAGAAGGATTCGGAGTCAAAGACCCGGACCACTTACAGAAAATTCAGAGAGGTCCTGCTTTAAGAGCCTACTGTCGTTACTTTAATGATGTCGCCAGAAGAGGGAACTGGCAAGAACTAGTTATAGCCCTTAATCCTTGCTTAATGGGTTATGTTCATGCCTTAACGAAAATTAAGGATGAGGTGACTGTAGCCGAGGGTACTCTTTATCGTGAATGGTGTGATACATACTCGTCTACATGGTGTCACGAAGCCATGCTTGAAGGTGAGAGGCTTTTGAATCACATATTGGAAACATACCCTCCAGAACAACTTGATACTTTGGTGACGATATATGCGGAGGTTTGTGAATTGGAAGCAAATTTCTGGACCGCCGCTCTTGAATATGAATGATAGACATAATGTCCCTTTTGGATTATTAAAATGTATATTTATAGATAATGAACTATAATCCTAAAAGAAAACTATATCAAAAAGAAAAATCGTTGTGAGATATAAGTAAGTTTTATATAATCGTCGGGCCTTTATTGCTGATATAAGAAAAATGCTATTAGGTATGTAGAATATACCAGAACTTCACCTCTAAGATGTAAAAATTCACGGAAGGAAATCAATAATCCCATGCCATTTTTTTTTCTTTTTTATTTCATACGTTGTTATTCATTACCTTTTACAATATTACTTCCGCGTTCCAACTGCTAT
This sequence comes from Saccharomyces mikatae IFO 1815, assembly GCF_947241705.1. Taxonomy (NCBI): domain Eukaryota; kingdom Fungi; phylum Ascomycota; class Saccharomycetes; order Saccharomycetales; family Saccharomycetaceae; genus Saccharomyces; species Saccharomyces mikatae. The sequence continues at coordinate 800,494 of NC_079261.1, read as the reverse complement.
TAAAGTTCGATGGCGGTGTAGATTCACTCGCTCAGGTCTAATAATAGTGTGCCGTCTTCTAAGCACCATGCGTGACAATATTCTAGTGATATAACTAACAATGAGGGGTTAGTAGTCGATCCCTGTTCCAACAAAATATGTAATACAAGAAAAAAAGAGTAAAATAAACCCTTGCTCAATCATTTAACCGTTAAAACCACTCTAGACAAACAAACTCTCACCTAAAATAATAATTTCTTGGATCCCACTTTTGCAATTTTCACGAAAATCGATGTTTTGAATTTGTTGATCAAAAATATTATCGAATTCATACTTTTCAATGTAATGTTGAAAGACTCAATCATCATAAATCACCACAAGCATTTCTGAGGCTTGAAGGGCACCTCGTCATCTGCCAGATGTCATATTCAAGTTCATCAAAATATGGGGGCATAGCACCGGAATTCATGGTGCCTCTGCTGTTTTTTATCATATTTTTGCCAGTATATTACTGTGCTATTCGACAATGCTGTAACTAGTAACGTTGTTAAATATACATCACGTTGTATTAACTGATTGTTAAGGACCGCCACATTAGGCAGTCTGTTACTTGTGCTTCTGTCATTTCTGAATAATTAAAATAGTCTGTTCCCAGTAGACCTATACCTTACGAGTCCAATAAATCAGCGACGTCATCCAACAAAGGTGAAACGTCTCTTTTCCAACCTCCGTGAGGTAGTTCAACAAACAGCCTTCTTTTTTGCACTGCCACCCCAGGCAGCAATAGTCGTCCCTACATCCCATATATAGTTGATCCATTCATCGCAGCTTTACTGAAGCGGCAGTATTCATATTGAATGTTGTGTCGACTTTCCGAAGACAATTTCCACCCAGTACCACCAGTATCTTTTGGATAACTTGGGTGACGACAAATGGGGTGCAACAAAATAATCTGCTATAATGGTCCCTTTAAAGCTAGCCTATATGCTTCCACTGATTTGTGTATCATAGGAATATAAAGCGCTTTGTCTATCGTAAATGGACACCCTTCTTTAGCGGTGATGCCTTTAATAAGTGAAGCGCTGAAGATGATCGTAGTTGTGATTAAAGCAGCAACACACCATCGCATCCAGAATACTAGTCGATTTATCTCTCGGGGTGTTGGCCTAGATTCATTCATGGTGATCGTTGAGCACATGAAGAAAACATTATGCTTGGACGAGCTGTCGATACTCTCCGTTTATATAGAGTATTACAAGTTGCTTTAGTACATGTACTTAAAGTGGCTGCTGTTCAGCTTCTAGAGACAATCTGTTGAATTTCTGAACATCTTACGGGGGGATATTTCACCCTACATCTATTTCAATAATCGTTAGTCATGGTTAAAAAAGTTGTTCTTAAAAATCTGAAGTTCATAATATTTGTAGCTTATGATGCACGAGATCGTTTTCGTTGAATAGTTAAAGATTTCTGGGTTAAGACTTCGCCCTATGATTGATGTAAAAGGAATGCGCATAATAGACGTTTTCAGAAACAACAATTTATGTCGAAGCTTTTCGAAAGCACTTTCCTCCCGGAGGAACCCTGCAACCAAGTGATGAATTCGTCTTGTACGTGACTCCTTTCCATATTTAGGCCAAATTAATATTTTCCTCTCAATTTTGATCTAGTGGATATGCTTGCAGGGTTGTCGCGGGACTCACAGGATTAGAATAGTCAGTGACATTGCACGTCTTTGAGAAATAGGCGAACAATGAGATGATTGTTGCAAATTCATTATTGATAAAGGCTATAATATCAGATATACAGAGTGTACTAGAAGTTCATGTGATCTTCCAACTACAACAGCTGCTGTCGAAAAGTGTGGGTAAGGACAGGCCTTATATCACGTCATCAGAAGGCCCTAACAGTAGAAAAGACAATGAAGTATTGACCTCGACAAGCGTTATTTTGGGGAAGGTGTACTAATTTCTGGCAACGAGTTAGTTCAGGATGAAAGCCATATACGGGCATGCAAGAAGTAACTGAAATTTGTTAACCTGAAATATAAAAACATAATGATCGAGGATACTTCAAATTTTGCAAAAGAAAATCGACGTGAAATATAAGATGTTCAATCAGAACAAACTGAGTTTAGGATGTACCATCTATTATTATAGCTCCAACAAAAGTTGCTCATTCACTTTTGTATACGTCTACGCAGTACTTCCTTTTGAAAATAATTGGCTGCACTTCGGAATATAATGGCAAATTAGAAATCGTAGGCGTCGTAATGTATGCGTACTCAAAACCGAGAAGGGCCTCTATTTCGCCCCTTGATAATACACGGTATGCAATTGTAAATTTACCTGGAACGGAAACGTGATACACTTCCTATTGGCCTAAATTAAAATGTTGCACCTATCACCGGTTTGATTAGTGTAATACATACTATTCGGTACGGCCACACTTTAGACAACGTGGTCGACGAGAAGGTAAGAGCTGATAACTTGTGGAGTGAATTGGGCTAGACACGTTTTCGTAATTCTAGTTGATTGCCCAGATTTTGGGGCGAACAACTGAACGGAAAGACAGGTGTCAAATATATAGTAACCATACGCCACACAAAATATACTAATAGTAAGATGAAGACATCAATTCTTAAGTTGTATTTTCATCAGTCGAGCATAGCGGGTCGTAGAACGAAGGCAGGTGTCAATAACAGCTATAGTAATCACATTTTTCCTGTTGTTAAGCGCACCGAAACGTTTTGCGGGCATTAGGTTTAAACCAACTGGTGCCCTTCTTCTGTATTTTATCTAGCCATGCTTCTCAAAAAAACTGCTGCCCGTAAAAATGGTCTCTCTGTGGTGGATAGTAGTTTAGGCCAACATGCAGCAAATCGTCACCACGTTGAATGGTGACTGGTATATAGAGTACAATTAATTACTACCATCTTGGAGGGGTTTCCTTTGAGAACACTAGTTTTCAATGCTTTTGTCTATCTCCGCCACATACTGCATCTCTGCCTACGTAACCTGTAGCACCGAGTCTGAAATACAGTGGAATGTCCTGATATTCTCAATATTCCATTTCGATAGAGGCAACAAAACTTTGTATACGGAACACTGGAAGTTCTCCTGGAAAGTGTAGGAGTCTTTAAAAAGAAATAATTAGCACTTTATTTTATGCATCGTCATTTTTATTCCACTAAATTTGATGACGGTTTATTTTCTTGACGTCTTTATTGATTCTTACAAAAACATTTAAATATGTACTACGTTAGAATTATACTTCTATATTGAATACGTAGTTTTATTGTTTTCCCCTGAGAATTTTTAGTTTTCCTTCTATGAATTTGGCCAAAGTTGTCTTTCCTAGAATGTTGTTGGCTGCTTTCCATCCCTTTATTATGAAAAACAGAGCCTATACTATTTGGGTATTTCCTATACCAAAAGAAATTAGTGAGGAAGCACTGCTTGAATTACCACTATTTATAGTGCCTGTGGGTGAAGGAAATATTCCTTGATTAATGAAATTTGTCTTGGGTGGCCCCCCATTGAGGTAGTGCGCTGTTGCAGGGTTTTGGTTTTCCTTATTAGACTCACTGATGTTCAATAAATCAATATAATCATTGATTGCATTGTTACTTTTATGACCCCCAATTTTTTCATAAATTCTTTGATTGTTTTTTGTATTCATCAAGCTGTTTACGCTGACGGTACTACCACATACGCTTCCTGACTGATGTTGACTAAATTGGTACATATTTGGTGTAATTGGAGATGATTGCTCCATATTCCGGCTGAAAACACTGTTATCTGAAAGTGAGCTCATGTTTCTCATTGGTGTGTGGCTTTGAGATGAATAGGTAGGTGAAGGAATCGACGTCGTGCTTGAATGTTCAAAAGAACATGATGGGGTTGATATAGTAAGCTTCCTTGATAGTTTCAAGTTGGATGCAATTTGTATTTTTCTTTGTAGATCCAATTGATATTCCTTCACTTGATTAATGAAAGGCAGAACACCGCTAACTGTTTTGTACACTTCCACGAGGGATTTAGGAATGGAAACGATGCCGTTCATCAAAGCACTCAAAATTTCAGCGTTTTTGTTTTCTGGTGTCATTGGAGTCATTAAAAAGGGGCCGTGGTCTTGATTAGTGAATTGGTTGATGAGTGAGAATATACCATGCGAAACTTCAAAAAGTTCATACTTGAGCAAATCGTACTGCCAAGCGGAGGCATCGATTAAAAATTTTTTTATGTTAATCAATTTGATCTTCGACTTCAAGTCTTCCTCTTCCTCTTCCTCTTCGTTTTGGTAAGGCCTTTCATCTACGGTGGCATCACTATCTTGTGATAACTGGGATTGGCGTTTCTCAGACCATTGTTTGTTATAAGTCACTTGGTTCTCATAAAGTTCGTATTGCATCAAACAATTTTCATCCACATTTAAAACATAATCATTGATCATTGGCTCATAAATATGCCAATTCAAAGTATCTAAAATATGCCTTTCCATTTGTAGAAACATTGATTCATCGAAGACCTGTCCATCGCCACAGTAATGAACCAATTCAGAGAGACGAGGTATACGGGCTCTTGGGTTAGGGCCATAAAATCTCCCACCAGTGGGGATGACCACATTATTGATGATGTGGTTACAACCGCCCCACGTTTTGGCAGCCAACCAGAGACAAGTTGCCACAACCAATTTGGCTTGGTCCCGTAACACAATTCTTTTAGAGCAGTACCGATCGTATAATCTAACAGCATGGAAAAAAATGCCATTCGTAACTCGAGTTACCACAGATAGCTCGAATAAAAAAGTGATGATGTTGGATCTTGTGTCGATGGGGTTCATTTCAGGCTGTTGGTCTATAAGTTTTGGATTGGGTTTAAACTTACAGGACTGAGCAATAACATTTGTGGAAATTTCTTGGTGGTACTCTTGCAACATCTCAAAATGAGAAAGCAGTTCTGCGTTAGATAGCTCGATTGGATAGTAGTCAGGTTTCGTATCAATGATGAGACCCATACGGGGTTTTGACTCAGCACTAGCCATGATCGGTGGTAAAGTTTAGTGAATGAATGGGAAAAAGAAAATATTTTCTTTTGTATGCAAATTATGATGTGATAAGCGAATGAATGGGTAGCTATAGAGTCTAGCAATGCTGTAATAAGAAGAAAATATGACGGCGAATTAAAGTAGATATTAGAGTAAAAAGAAATGTTTCTTGATACTCTTTGAGGGTAAGATGTAGGGAAACCAGCAAGAGAAGCTTAATAGTTATGAGAATCAATTGCTATTTTTTATATATGAAATAGATAGCGAGATAATCAAGTAGCGAGAGGTTGCGTGTGATACGCAAATAGAAGGCCGATCTGCGCTCTGCCTTTAAGCAGGTTTTTTTTCCTTTGCCTCTTTCCAGCAAGGCTGTCAGATCAACATTTCGTAGATGGGGTTCTCAAAAGGGACCAAAATTTGTTTCAGTTGGTGTTCACTTCAATATTAACAGTTATAGCTCACAAACTACGCCAAATGCACATCTTCCTCGGTTGTCCACATGCGGAAATGTAACGGTTTTTGGCGTGTTTCGTGACTAGAACACGCTGTTTTGAGGATCAACGGGACGAATTTCGTGTATTTCCGTTGAGACAAATTTCGCGAGGATTTCCATTTTTGGAAATGAGCGGCCGGGTAAAGGTTCGCGTAAATTGGTAATTGGCTATTATGGACTCTAATAGTAGTCATTAACAGCAGGTAATGATTGGCTTGGATCGTATTGTCAAGAAAGAAGTCCGGAAGAGTACGGAGAAAAAGGTGTTACTTACAAAGGAAAACGAATATAATTTCAAAAATTGCCTTTCGCTGGTGAGAGAAAAAATCAGGACTATCACTGAACCACAGCACAGGAAGTACTAGACCGGAAAGTCTGAAGTACGCGATGAAAGTAAAGGGTATTAAACGAATGGGGACTTCTCTCACTTTTTCAGTCGTGATATATTTCGTAACTCCCGTCAGGATAATTTCTGACGCGACTCGTTTTTGTGTCGCTCGGTGAAAATCACGAAAAACTTGACACCTTGAAAACTAATGCAAGGTAAGAAGATTAAAGTGGAACAGATCAAAAGAACAAATAAGATCAATTGTCGAAGTGGGATAGAGGCGAATGACTACTGGACAATGAATCAGGAAGATAATACAGGTGGAGGGGGCATTTTTGGTCTGTTCAAGTGGACCAAGGATGCGCTGTTTGGTACGGATGTATCACCCTCAATGAAATATAAAGATCAAGCAGAACGAAGAGACCGGTCTCGGTATGCCCAGGATGATACGAATTACGGGATGAACTTTGGAAACGGTTTCAATAGAAGGAGCGCGAATCGATCAAGGTCGAATTCTTGGTCTGGTTTGGACACAACGTACCACAGGAAGTATGAATTACTCCCTGAGTACGACGAGAATGGCGTTGGCTCAATTGATAACAACAAGTACTATGGCAAAGATAGAGTACGATCTTTGCGAAGTCCCGCGCCGGTAGTACCGAGAGAACCACTTCGTAACGAACCTACAGATACATTTGGCCACAAACTGCATACTAAAAGGAGACCTCTGAATGAGTTTTCCAATTCTCAGATACCCTTTATACCACCTCGAGAAGACGATCCTTTGATTTCCAAATTATTTCAGAAAGGTGAAGCTAGCGAAGTGAGAAAATCGCCCTATAAGCTATCGGTTAACGATATTCCAGGCAAATTTCCATCTCCTTGGAAGAAACGTGATGAATTGGACAATTACCGAGCCCGGGACGAAGACGTATGTCAGAGAAACATAGAGTATAAAAAGGCATATTTTGGACTTTTTGCGCAGATGGATTTGAATAATCGGGATTTAAATGATTTATGTGAAGATGTTAGAGAGCAGCGTGAGCAATTCCACAAGAACGAGCAAACTTATAAGCAAGCATATGAGGAAATGCGAGCAGAATTGGTAAATGAGTTGAAAAAATCTAAGACACTTTTTGAAAATTACTATTCATTGGGCCAGAAATACAAGAGTTTGAAAAAGGTTCTTGATCAAACGATTAGTCATGAAGCTGAGTTGGCCACCTCTAGAGAACAGCTATATCGGGAGGAGGATCTGAAAATTTTTGAAATACAAACCCTGAAGCAAAGACTTTCTGATTTAGAATTGAAATACTCTAATTTGCAGATAGAAAAGGATATGCAACGAGACAATTATGAATCCGAGATACATGATTTATTATTACAACTAAGCCTCCGTGAAAACGAAAGAAAAGATACTTCTGCTGGCTCGAACATTTTTTCAACTGTACGATATGACAGGACTCCGTTTCACGATAGCAACAATAGTTACGACTCTAATTCGCATTCATGGGACACTGATTATTTGAAAAATATAGACGGATTTATAGAGCGCTGAGGCAAAAAAAGCTGACACGTTTCCTTCACTGTAACATTAAAAATACGTTATTATAATTATAATAAATGGTTGACTAGTATGTTTAGCATTTTATATACAAGTTATGAAATAATAAAGGTATCTCTTTGTTGGCATCACTCAGCACGAGCTGTAATTCCCGCTCTTTTTTTCTTCTTTTTCAGATTTCAATTTTAAACAGAAAAGTGAAACTTAAAGCTACGGTGTGACATAAATTTGTCAGTTTGAAAATGATGACTTTTACTTTGGAAACAAGAGCAACGTGGTATTGTCTTTGTCTAATTGTGCCTTGAAAATTGTACTTACAACTGTTCGATTAGACATCGTTATTCTTTTCATTTGTCAGTTAGTTATTATCACTGGAAAAGGCGTACTTTCGCGCACGTGATTTTTTTTGCAAGATAATCTCTAAGTTATCACTGCTAAATAAAAACATAGGGAAAAAGACAATATTGGGTTGGAACTTCTTTCTATCATGTCAACCATACAATCCCCACCACCAAAATCCCTACAGTCAAGTTATTCAGCCGCTTCACCAGCTCCCACAAATGCCTATGTGAAACCAGGTTTGATAGGTAGTCCCGCTGTTAGTAACCACACCGAGCCTAATAATGACAACAATGACAGTGCAGAACCTCAGGGATCAAACCAAAGAATTGATTTGGGTGCTATGATCGAAGAATTAACCTCACTTTTGGGGAAAGAAAGTTGGACGAAATATGCTCAAATAATCAGTCTTTTCATTTTAGGGAAGTTATCTAGAAAGGAACTTTCTAATGAGTTAGAACTGCTATTTTCATCAAGTCTCACGAACTTGGAGAAATCAAACACACATCATCACCATAGTTTAGTACGACTTCATAACCAACTTTTACTAGGAATATTTGCAAATTCTTTACGTGAAAACCCCCTTGGCAGGAACGGTAATGAGAGTTCCTGGGGTTTTGGTAATGGAAGCAACAATCCAAACAATAGAATGAAAAAAACAAATAAGCATAATTCCCAAATTGAAGTTTATAAGAAGATTGTCATGTCTTTACCCATAAATGATCGAAACAGACTAAAGATGATCACAAAAGAGGCTGGCAAAAGAGGATTTATCTTCTGCTCTGTGTTTCAGGCCAGATTAAACAATATACCGAAGATCCCCATTGTGACCAATCCAGAAAGTTTGAAACGTGTTAAGAGTAATAACTTGAAAACGCCGTTAGAATGGTCACAAGATATAATGAACGGGTTCAACGTTCCTTTAGCAAGTGAAAGTCACTCTTTACCGGACACAGATTCATTTTATTTAAGAATGGTTGGTATAGCAAGAGAGCATGGGTTAGTAGGTACAGTGGATGCACGCTGCGTAGATCTTATATCACTGGCACTGGATCAATATTTGAAGAATATAATAGAGTTTACCATCGATACAGTCCGTTATAGAAGGAAAAAGTATTCAGACTATTACGATTTGAATGAAAGTGGACTTTATAAGTCAGTATCGGAGATGGCCGCCGATAGACGCGATGCCAAAATCAAGCAATCGGAAGATGACAAAGATGAAAATGGCCATGCTGATAAAACTAACAATAGTAACAATAACAATCACAGTGTTACGGATGATATTGGCGACGTATCGATGAGCAGCATCACAAAGGCGGGCGAAGGAGTTCACGAAGAATTATACGAAAATAGAACGATATCATTAACGAATGAAGATATATATGATTCGTTATCTATATTTCCGAATTTGGTAGAACCTTCAGGTTCGTACTATGCATTAACTAATTTAGGGTTGGTTAATGACAATGAACTAGTAGATATGAAAAGCAGTATTGACGATTTGCCAGATTTCTTGGATGAAAAGCCGACTTTCACTCCGTTAGACGAAAAAAATGTTGGTACCAGGCATGAATTAAATTGGCTTATCAAAGGGATTTTAACAGAAGATTGATGTATAAAATATATGTGTATGTGGTATGTTGTAATATTTATTGAAAGATTATGAATCATTCTTATACACCTATGCGAGAAAGAGGCTATACTGTGATTATGCTTAAGTGGGCTTTTTCTTTTTCTTGCAAAGTTGCGTTTGAACTTCTTCTGAGATTGTTAACAATTTACTAACATTTTTTGAGTCATTCAAGTTCAACAAGAAAAAGGATTTAGTATCAGATATTAGTTTCTTGAAAACAAGTGCAATAGGGGTTTCACATGGTTCTTTCTTAAAAATACTTTTATCAAACTGTTCAATGGATTTCAAATTGTTCAATTCGATAAAGTAGAAGTCAACCGGTACAGGCTCATCATTACCATCATTTTTTGAATCTCGGGGAAAAAATTGTACCTTGATTATACTCATTCCAGAATGAGGTAAATCTGGGTGTTTATCACAACTAAAGTTCACGGGCAAATCTTCAATTCCATTTTCTATAATGACAAGTTTAGAATCCAAAGAAATTGAATTTTTTTCAAATTTCAATTTTATGCTGTCTTTGTCATGATGGGAGTAATCCAATAGCATGTCTTGGGAAAATTCATCATCTGATAAAAAGACAAACTGTAAGGTAATAACATATTGTTTTTGATACACTGTATCTTTTTCTGTCAAAAATTTTATTAAAGACTCTCTTAATGAACCATATGGAGTTGTACTTAGAGATATTAGGTTGAAGTTTTTTTTTTGATCCAGACACATATCGTGGTAGACTCTGTACTCTTGAGTGAAAAATCTATCTTCGGAAACTTTTAAATACGATATTACTCTATTGAATTTGTAAACATGATCACTCAGGCTTTGAGTGATCACACCATTCTCATAGTCAAATAAAAGATTCTCAGGTAGGTTTTGTTCCATGACGTAGGCATAACAACGCATCGTCCCTTTTTGTTCAATAATGGAGTTTTCTAGTTTTCTACTTCTTAGTAATTCTCTTTCTACAGTATTATAAGTACCATTATAAATTTTTTCCTGCTGAGAAGCGATCTCCTTCAAATTTTCTATTCGTTTTTGTAAATTTTCCAAATCTAAAGCATATTGTAAAGATTTATTTGCTAGTGGGTTGTTTGCTAATTCCAACTGTTTGACATTTTCACTCATTTCTGAGATCTGTTGTTCTGAATATTCCGTTTGTGTATCTATATGCATTATCTCCTTGTGTAATTTTTCACTTTCCGATAGTAAATTGGTTATCTGAGTAAGCAATTCATGATGTTTACATGTCAAATTTTCGATGGATTTCAATTTAACTTCTTTGAATGCAGCAAACTCTATCTTCAATTGTGATTCGTGGTTTACTTGTCTTTCCAAGTTCTGCTTCTGTAAATTCTCCCAATTTTCATTGAGCCCTTGCAGTAGTTCTTTCAATTGAGATATTTCCTTGGTGATTTCGTGGTCAGGTTCAAAATTTTCCATTACTTTTAATTCATTCTCCCAAAGAATATGTTTATTATTGTATGATTCCTGAAATTCCTTTCTTTTCAAAGTTAAGTTATGATCCAGTTCAGTTTGTAAAGTCACCAAGGCAGATTTGTTCTTCTTAATTAAATTATCTCGTTCACCGTCCTTGGAATTAAGGATCTGCGTCAATTCTTTAACTTGCTTGAAATATTTCGATTGTTTGGCATTTTTCTTATAAAGTTCAAATTTGGACTTACTTAGATCTCGAAACTTGATGGATTTAATTTCTCTTTCGCACTCGATCAATTGAGTCCTGAGTGAATGTCTTTGAGATCTTATTCTGTCCTGTCGTTCTTTTAAATCTTTAATTTTGTTCATGTTAATGTTCAAAGAACCTGATCGAGAAAGAGTTGAGAAAGATTCTTTTGTGGACGGAAGAGGAAATGAATTTTTCATGGAGGAAGGCCTAGAGCCATTCATAGTATTTGTTGTGTTTGTGATATCCATCAGACTTCGAGATTTTGATGAGGATATATTATTGGTATTGTATAAGATTTTCTTGTTTGAGGAATGCGTGTCTTCGTTTTGATGTATTGCCATATCGTAGTATGATCAACGAGTAGTCGTTTATGTGAAGAAAATGTTAGTTTTGCTATGATACTTTGTTTATTATCTTAAATATTTCTTTTCTTTTCATTTTATTTTCTTTGTTTGTTTATTTTTCTCCGCCGCACTTTCACTCAATTAAAAACAAAAGTGGGACAGGAGGAACTAAACAATAAAGACCTGGCAATGGAAGTGAGGTTGTGAAATGATTCTTAAAAGCATTATAAAGTTTATTCGTTTCTCAATGATTATAAACATAAATATATATTATTCACAGGAGGAATTGAGGTGGGGAGAGGGGTGCAGTATCAAGAGGACTGAATACAGATATCAACTGAAGTCGTTATTATTAACGTTTCTTGTCATCTGGGGCAGTGCAACTCTAATGCCGTCAATGTCTTTGGACATCTTAATCTGGCACCCAAGCCTACTTGTCTCCGTAAGTCCGTAAGCTAGGTCCAACATGTCATTTTCATCATCTTCAGGCTCCGGTAGGGCATCGTAGTAGTCTGGGTCGACAATGACGTGACAAGTGGAGCAAGCACAAGAGCCACCGCATGCGCCTTCCATATCCAGGTTGTGGCCTTGAGCGATGTCTAGAATGGTCTCGCCCTCGCAGACTTCGTACGTCTTTTGGGAGCCATCCTTTAGGATGAAAGTAATCTTCAGTTCTTCGCCTGGCTTCGGTTTTTTCAGATGACCATGGTTCAAGAATGAAGATGTAGAGAAGGGTAGAAGTCTTGTGGTTGTGGTGCGTGCCAGCAGAGATGGAGACGTGCGCAGGAGATATGGTGCGACATTCGATATTCTTGCTGTACGTACAGCTCGAGTGGCAAATTTCAGCATTGGGGAATGGACACCGGATTTGATACGAGAATAGGATAAGTGTCTGTCAGTATTATTTTTTTTTCTCTCTTACCCATATATACGCATGTATATTTATATATTCATATCAAAAAAATGCAGCTACACGCTCTAAAATTTCAATCAAAAGTTTTTCCGAGACCTCAAATTGGCCTGAGAAAAACTAGAAGGTGAGGAATCATGTAAAGATGACTAATAATAACAAAAAAAAAACATATAGTAGAATTGAATAAGTCTATGTATATTAATATTATTATTATATTCTCTTTGAAGAAAAAAAAAAAAACTATGAAGATATCAGGAATTAAGAATATGCTGGAGGGGTATGCCGATAAAATGTGTAGGATGTGCAATGCAAGTGGTCATGAAGAAGAAGTAGATAAGGGTCATACTGACGACAACCACAGTCTATAGTTCTGTTGTGCCACATTGGCAAAGGCATCGCTGTTTGCGGACGCATAGTTCGAAGCAATGGCAGATTCCTTAGTAGCGCCAGCCACTGTGCTGGCGGCGTTACCGCTAAATTCCATATCAAAAATAAAATCATCTTCGGCACTAGTTATTATCTTGTTACTGGTCTTATCTTTAGCGTATGTGCACTCTGACTCATTGACAATTGGGTACGATAGCGAAGAAGTTAGCAATTCCTGTTGATAAGATTGGGAGAAATCATCAGCATAACTTGATCTGTCTGGACTATGCGACAGCATTGGGGGCTCGAAAACAGTGTTCGAAAATGAAAGAGGGAAGACCTCGTCTTCGTAGCGCGAGATGGCGGCAGATTCCATAGAGGACATTTTTAATTGATGTATTTTGTATATTATTTTTATGGGGGGGGGGGGGGGTGGAGGAGTGATTGGTATGGATACAGAAAGTCAAGAAACGAGAAAAGAAGATTATAAAGAGTAGAAACTAGATGACCTACGAACCCTTTCCAAAATCAAGATGTGTCTTGTTCTTATATACCTTTTCGCCTAGAGCCGCTCCTTTATGCACCGTGAAGTAATTACCGTTGCAAAACCACCCGGGTGTGGATGTGGATGTGGATGCAAATAACACTGAAATGAGTAATAACAATGGTCATAAACGTGTGGTGAGCTATGTGTCATCTTCGCGCGCGTGCCAAATATGAAAAACAAAAAACTGCGTAACTTAAAGCGAAAAAAAAAGAATCACAGTGTTATCGCGCGGCCTTCCACACCCGCTTTAGGTCACGTGCAGTTTCTCCTGTTTCTAGTGGTTTCTATAGATTTCCGTGCGGTTCCACGCCCGCGCCACAGCTTAGTTTTCCAGATCAACGAAAGAAGGTACAAACAACCCTTTGGTTATGAAACAACGCAGCATAAGAATGGCTCACAACCCCCAGGGACTCCCCGGGTTGGTTTTGTTTACAGTTTTTTGCTTGGCGCGAATGTCATCGTTTGCGATATACCATGACGGTTGCCGGCATCATGCATTATTCAACATGTTGTAGCAGGGTGGTGGCTGGCTACAGTGCTCAGGACTGTCACGGTTACCACACCCACAAATGTGGATGAGTCTGCAAGAGATGGGTGTGAGTCGGAGATCTGAAAACTGTAATTTACCCGGAATGGAGGGAGCACGTGACTTGTAAAATGGCAAAAGAGCATGTAATGAGCGACGAAGTTGAAGTTGCTCATTACATGTGCTGTTACACTTCTTAAATAGATATCGATTAAGAGTTACTATAATGATTTGTTATTTATTTTTTTATTATTAACTAGGTTTGGGGGAAAGCCATGGAAAAGTAGTGCCCGGTCTTGTGGCGAAGGTAGTTTCGTTCGACTGTGGCCCCCTCACGCTGTTTAATGACGACGAGAGGCAGCAATGATGTTGTTCATTTCTTCGACCTTAGCCTTGGCTCTGGTGAAAGAGCCTAATCTCTTCTTGGCGACCTTTCTGGCTCTCTTTTCACCGGAGTTTCTGATCAAATCAATCAATCTTCTTTCGTATGGAGACAAACCGGCGATTTCTCTAACCAAAGATCTGACGAACTTGGTTCTGTTGGAGGCAGCACCCTTCTTGTAGGAGATTTTTGGAGCTGGAGTCATTTGGGTGACTTTCTTACCCTTGTTCAAACCAATAGCGATACCTGGAGAGAAAAAAATAGAAAGCTTATGTTAGTAACACGCACATTCGTACTCTGGCGGTATGAGCAAACAAACAGAGACCCGAGGGAGGTTCTGCAACGGTTGGTACGCTATAGACCATATATTCCTTTTCTTGGGCTCAATTTCATTGCATTTGTATTCCCGTTGTGGGCCTACTCGTTCGGTTCATTTCTTTACTCAAAGGTTCATTCAGTTTAAATCAACATACCAGTCTTGACAGCCATTTTGTATTATCCTTGCTTCTCTAGTCTGTTTTGACTATGCTAATGATGAGCTTGAAAAGTAACGCTAATTAAAAATAACTAATTAAGAAGTGCAACGATCTGCCTCTCTCCAACTCTCTCTCTGCATTCCAGTTGGCTTCTCCGTTGGGAATCTCTCTACAACATTGCGGGCCGGAACCAAGTGAAAAGGTCTCGTCCGCGCGATACGTGCGTCCTCTGAGGCCAGGCTGACGTGCCGTAGCCGTCACGCCCACATGACGCCTCCCAGGAGGAGAAGGTATGTAATGAAAAGAAAATAAGAAAACCCAGAAACAATTAAATGTACGGGTGAAAAAGCAGTCGAGGGTATCTGTTTTGAAACGTTATGATGCATTTTTTAACATAGTTGGATGCACATACATTTATACATCTATTTAAAAACTTTCTTGAAACTGGACCAACCTTTTCTTCCCTTGCCCTTTGAATCTTGTTCTAGCAACGATGCAGTGGACACCTGTTCCTTGTTGATACCGATCAGCTCATCTATTTCCGCTTGCAGTTCTGTTATTCTTTCCTCTAATTGACCGTTCTCCCTCATTACCTCATTGTTCCTGGAAATAGTCCTTTCCAGGTCTTCCCTCAAATCTGCCTTTGGTAATGATGCATCCGGGTTGGGTAAATCCTGTTTGCGAATCTCTTCTTCAATTTGGTTATTGATGTAAGTCATTGTGTTTATCAAGTCGTTCTTCTCATCTAGCAACATCTCCATATTTAACCTATTCTGAATCAGCTCGTTAGCTGCACTGATGTTCTCGTTGTTCAAAACTGAGTAGTCATGTTCTAGCTTCTGTGCCTCTCTTTGTAGTTGATGGTTTTGGATTCTTAGTGATTCGTAGTGATCTTCCTTTTTCTGCTCCTTTTCATGGATTTCTATATATTCGCCCTTGTATCTTCTTAAAGTTAATGGTGTAATATATACGCCTGTCATCGCATCATGAACGAAAAGATCGACATTATATGATAAAGACCTATCCTCATCGTTTTTGGATGTGTCTTTTCCTGATAATTCCGTTTGAACTACAGAGGTATTGTCATGACTTTTCATCAAATAATAATTGAAGAGCTCATCCTTTAAGAATTCCAATAGTTCGTCAAATCTTAATTTTACTAAGGTTTCTTCGTTCTTTAACATTAAGTTTACAGCAAACTTCAAAAGTACTTCAATACCTTCCACAAACACAATGTCAAAAATTCTTAATACAAACTCTAGTGGAAATTTGTATGCAAAAAAAGTTAGGAACCATTGTGTAGCGTACATTGTTGAACTGATTCCTTCACGGATCAAACGATTGTATAGAGTGGGCGAATGTTCTTCTAGCAATCTATCAAATTGATATAGCATTAACATCAGTCCGGGCATCCCCGGTAAGAAAAGTTCCCTTAGTCCATAATTCTTCATCAATCCAACCATTAATCCAAACGTTTCAGCTTCATTATCACAGTTTATCAATAAAGGTGCTGCAATGAACCCCATTCCTTGCGTGTACCCAACATCTGGATCGTAAACAGAATACACCTTTATGATTTTGAATAGGGATTCCATTTTATCCTCAGCTACGAACTTCGTTCTCCTTAGATCTCTACGTATAGTTGCCTCATGGAGGCACTCGGTATCCAGTAGAGTTTCGTATATATCTTCCATTTCCCTTGATTTGGAATTTGCCATCAGTTGCCATATGATACCACGAATTTGAGGTGGTATCCCATCAGTAACATGCGCTTCTAACTTCTCTGGTTCATTACTCGCCACTGTAGCAAAATCATTCACTACTTGAGTCCAGAAAGACCAATCAATTTTGAACATTTCCCTTTCTTCTTCATTAACATCCTCCACTTCGTTATACTCGGGCAAGTTCTCTAAAAATGACGTATAAGTAGACTTTAAAAAGCTTTGGCCCTCCTGTAGTGACTCTCTTGTCTCTTCTCCTTCTCTATTCAAATGATGGCTGGTCTTACGGTAACGACTAGCGATTAGGTTAATTTCTGCAGTGGAGTTTAATTGTGCAGTCTTGGAATCAATGAGAGGAACATGATGGTGACTACTTTTTTTTGTCTCTTCTAAATTTTTGCGGAATTTTTCTGATTTCATTTCCTCCTCTAGAGATGGTGGAACAGCATTCTTAGTCTTTGATGTTTCTTCCCGTTGCCTACCCCTTGGTGGCAATTTTGGTGAAGTAGACCTCTCAACGGTGTGCCTAGGTGGCAATGGTGGTGATGTTGAAGTCGAAATTATGGAAAGTTTCTTCTCGCTTGGAATATCATTCGTTCCATTTGAGATTTGCGCAGGTACAGGTGGTACTTTTCTGGCACCCTTATCTTCTGAAGTTTTGGGCAGAGCAGGTTCTGTAACAGGTTCATCAATAATATGACTTTGACTATCACTCTGAGATGTATTTGTTAGCGATGATTCACCATCTATGGAGATAAAATTTTCATTTATAGTTATTATGGTCCCGGTTTCCTTATCAGATGATTCACTAAACTCATTTTTTGAAATATTTTCAGTCAGTCTATTGTTATCTAGAGTGCTGTTGACATCGTTTTTCTTATCAATTTCCTCATCAGGATGAATTTCCTCGGTGTCCCCAATTGTGTCACGTTTTATTTTATTATTCGATCCGTTTGAGTCCCTGATATTATTTTCCATCTCCTGTTCAATATCCAATGGCTCATTCAAATCGATTCCAGATTCAAATTCTTCTGTTTCTTGCGTTTGTTCCCCGGCTTTCTGTTCAACGGTGAGAGTGCCCTCAGTACCTAGAGAGTGCCCAGTGGAGCCTTCTTTAGGAAAATTCGAGAACGCTTTATTATCCCCATTGTTTAAATCCAATTTCTGGTCATTTGATTTTCCTTCAGAATGGATGGGCTCAGTCGAAGTCATTGCTATTTCTTGTTGAGATTTACCGATAGAGGATGTATTTTCGAATTGTGATTTTTCATTCTCTCCGAAATGAGATGTACTGGCATCACATGCAGTTCCATTCTGTGGTTCTGCACTTACCATATTTATAACGTGCGAGATTCTATTCGTAGTTTCATCTTCATTTTGATTTGGTGTCATTGTTTTTATTTCTTCCTCTTTTGAAGCCAATTTATACAAATCATCCTCACCTTCGTCAGTTTCAGATGCAGCCAAACTGGTATTTATTTCTGTAAGGTTATCAGAAGACATAACTGTATTAGCGCTATGCACTACAATAATGATGTATGCTCTTTTCTTTTAAGTATTAACTAATCACTCTCGATTTCGTTCGATCTCGACGGTCGAACCCTTTTTTTTTTTTTTCGTTATGTGAGCGAAGTCTTTAAGTAAGCCTCAAAGGTATGCATGCTTACATGAAGAATATAGGTTTCGAAAATAACGGTGGGCATTAATAGTGGTCATTAAAAAACTTCTATAGATTCAGAATTACATAGAAAAGCCTGGGACTAAGGAGGTATAGTTACATAAAGGAGAAAAAACCGGGAAAAAAGGGAGGTAATGCACAAAACACATTCAAAAACTTGTGTACTTTTTTCCGTCAAGTATATTTCCTTCTATTCGTTTATTGGATTGGGTGGGGTATCATCATCATCAAACAAATAGTTGTATACGTCATCCATTGTAGTCGTATTAAACATCCCAGCAGTGATACCGAATGCGTTATATGCAGTTTGATCCGTCCAGCTAGGTGCTAACAATTTTGAATTATCATCATCATCAATTTTACTGGCTGTGATTTGATTGTTATTGATAAAGTTGTAACGCAGATTAGAGGAGGCATTTGGCTGAGCAAGCGCTTGCGAATTTGCCGGAGTTGTCATGAGGGTTGTACCATTACCATTGGCGTTGAAGGAAAAGGATAATGAACTATCAGTTATATTATTCCCATTCTGATAAGAGTTTATCCCACCAAATAAGGCAGATGGGGTCAGTGGTACAAATGACTGTGACTGTTGTTGTTGCCCCAAGAAAGGCGTGAGGGAGCGATGAGGTGGTGTGTTTTTTGTTATCACTGCTGGCGAGTTACGTGAAGGTGGACGATTAGATAACAGTTTTACCAAGTCACTGAAACTTGCTCCTGACTTCAATGGCGTGGGTGAAGACCCTACTGAATTAGCGGAAACATACCTTGCACTGCTATTATTGACATTGTCCTCTTGAAGGGTAGGATATTGTGAGACGGCTGCAGAACCATAATTGCTTCTTGTGGTGTTACTATTATTATTAGAAGATACGTTCACACAAGAAGAGGTCAGATACGGAGCACATGCTTGTTCCAATATTTGAATATATTTTCCACAAGTGCGTACTTTATAAGTTGCCAGATTTTTCAATAATATCAGAACGGAGTTGATCTGTTGCAATAATTGTGCAGTTTCGTTGCTATCTGAATTTGATTGTGGGCTATATAATAAGGCTTCGATGTACACTAGCGATGCATTGAACAAATAAAAAGAGCAGTTCCAAGCAAAATAAGGGTTCATCGCATGATTGTCCATATAGTTACTTATAGACATGATACTTCTTTGTGCCGCATCATTTAGCATGATAGAACATCGTTCAACTTCGTAACTTTGGTGATGACTTTGATCTCGTTGTGGTTGTGACTTTTGTTGATTAAAATTTGTAAAAAACCCTCTTAATACATAAATGATAAGCGACAGCTGTCTCCACTTGAGTTTAAATCGTGTAAAAGATAGCCAAGGATGCTGCTTTAACAAGTTGGCTAAAGTTGTGGAAGGAATGTCCATTTGTAGAAACTGAGGCATCTGTCTAGAAACTTCTTCAATTTCATTACAGATGGCCAAACATTTTTTAGCAGACATTGGACTATTTTCTGTAGTACTTGTTTTATCGAGTTCGCAAATCCTCGCAAAAACTTGTAAAAGCCTTGCTGTTTCTATGGTGCCGTGGTAAATGGTGGGATTTGATGTAGTACGCTGCATATCGTCAACAGAGGAAGGAAAAGAGATTGTGTTTTTGATAAACTGAATGGATCTACCATAAAGCAGAGCTAAATGGAACTCCCAGGTGTAGACAGACCACCAAATTCGGCGTCTTTGTTCTAAAACGCTGCTATCCTTAAAAGATGAGGGGAGGTCTCTATTCAAACCCAGAGATAGGGCCATTCTCAGAGAGAAGCTGTGGAAATTATAACTAGTATTTGTTTTCTGTCTCCATTGTGTATATCGTGACAGTAGGTGCAAGGCTATCACCAAAGTTATAGAACCTGACTCGAAGACTTTACCCGTAAGATGGGATTTAGCATTCTGATAATAAAATAAATCTATATCAGTAGATTCTCCTTCTATGCACCAGGCCCCGATGGACAATATGGAGTTGAACAGAATTTGCCATTGGTCCTTCGATGCGATTTCAACCTGATTATTATATAACATCATTAGTGTCTGAGAGTGCACGATAGGGCAGTAGGGATGAAAATTGTTCAGATAACTTTGAATGAATCGGGATGTCGTAGACCTAGAGCCCAAGGAGTACCTATCAGTGATTGCGGTCGGAAGTCTATTAACGTTCGAGTTTGTATATTTTTCCGGACTAAAGTCGATGGATCGGAGGGTTGATATGGGGGAGCCCTCTCCAAAGAATCCATTATTGTTGGGATCTGTATTCAGTAGGGCCAAGCAAGCCAATATTTCATCTTCTTCAGACCAGTCAAACCCACGAAGAGCATCCCTAGGCATAGAAGTCAACGGGATACTAGAGCCATCCTGATGAGCTGCTGAATCCGTTGATACAGTCAACTGTCTTTGATCATTGTCGCCATCTTCTTCCAAAGATGATGTTGCAGTTATCATGTACCGCTGCAATCCTCTGTTAGCATCTTTCTGTGCGGAGACCATGCTATCAGTGACAGCATCTTTATTAGAATAGTCATGTAAAAATAATTGTGTCAACACGACTTTTATATCGTGCAAAGAGTCCATGTTCAAAATGTGGTCGAGATTTTCTCGAGGAAACATGAGTAAAAACAGCTGCTCCAATTTTTCTAGCCTCGACTCTACCTCTGTCAGATGTGCCCTTGTCAAGGGGGACCTTTTGGTCTTGGGGGAGTAGCGACACTCCCAGTTATTCTTCAGACACTTAGCGCACTTTGGTTTTTCTTTTGAGCACTTGAGCTTTTTAAGTCGGCAAATGTCACAAGCTTGTTCAATAGACGACAGTACCTTCATCTTTCTATAGGTTCGATTTCTGCCTGTCCTCAAAGGCATGGCATGTACTAAACAAATAGACACAATCTAGATATAAAGTTGGAAATCTGGGGAAGAAATGACGAAAGATTTGAAAAATAAAAACGAAAAAATGGCGCGAGGGAACAATGAGAAAAATCTCTTGCATTGAATGAGAGGAAATGATATTAAGATGACTAAACTGATACAAAACTACGTAACTACATTAAATAAAATAGGAGAAGAAAGAAAATGAAAAAAAGGGAATTGAAAACTGTCTCAAAAGACGCGGACGTTTTGAAACTTCTTACCGCTTACACACCCAAACCAGTCACCCCTCTGGGGCCTCCATGCTATGTTATTTATCTCTTGTGATTTATTGGCATACATCATGTTGGGAGTCTCTAGCGTTTTGCAGATTTGCTTCTCATTATTGTTCAAACTCAAGGGGTCCTGGTGCAAATTGGATCCTGCAACGCCGTCAGGCATCACTGCGTCGCCATCGGAGTCTTGCAAGGATGCGCTACTCGCACTGAGAGATTTGCTACCGGCACCATTAATTTCCATGAAGGAATTGTTCAAGTCCCAATAGAGTACTTGGCAATCATCGCCACAGGAGAGTAAGACGTTGCGTTTCGTGGGGTGCCATTTTATCTCGTTTACCGAGGAACTGTGGCCCTCTAAGTTTAATATAGGTGATTCCGGATTCCTCATGTCCAAGATTATAATTTTGTTGGACTCAGCTGCAAATGTAGCCAACACATTTGGATCATATGGAGACGGCTCCAACCTCAGTAAGGCGTCTGAGCCCTTGGAGGCGGGCGTTGTAGTATCTGCATTGAGTCCAGGGGCTGAGGAAGCTGGTGGCTCATAAATGATTGTACTGTGTGCAAGGGATCTCAAATCAAATACTCGTACGCTTCCATCTCCACCACAACTGGCAAACAATTGTGTAGATTTTGTTAAAAACCTTACATCAAAAACTTCACTGTCGTGAGCAATCAGCTGGGTCTTGACGTAATGGCTGCTTTGTAGATCCCATACAATGCAAGTAGTGTCGATCGAACTCGATATTATTAGATTGGTGTCGACCATGTTCCAGTCAAACGAGGTTATTGGTGGGAAAGTGCCTATGACCTTCATGTCATCAGTAGCGGCTGGGTTGGCGGGGTGTTGTCTATTGTATTTACACAACGATAAGTTTATCTGCTCTTGAAACTGTCTCTCCTCATGGTTAACGTTCCAAATTCGTAGAGAATCAGAACACGTCGCGAGTTTCCTTGGATGTAATTGAGAGGGAACCCATTGAATCTTACTCACGGGGTAAACCACGTCTGCGTCTACTACGTTTTCCCAGCTCAACAGATCATTTGAATGCAGAACCTGCAACTTATTTCTGCTGTCCTCCTTGTATGAACCCAGACAGACGTAGTCGTCCACACTCCAATCGAGTCCGAACAGCGGGTAGTGCGATTGGTACTCGCACACAGAGGCCATGGACGGGTTCATCAAGTTACTTACAATTGGGATGTTGGCAGCATAGCCCCTGGCCTGTTGCAGCTGTGAGTGATTCGGCGAAAAGACTGGCGGCGAGAAATCCAATGGCGAATACATCGGCGACCGATTTGTATAATACGCTGCACTTAGATCACAACCACTATTTCTTTTGCTATTACTGCTACTGGCAGTATTGCCAGACATTCCAAAGGGTGATGGGCCTCTGCCCTGGTCTTGTGCTACTGACGGAGGTCCATTAGCGCCACTCAAGTAGTTACTTTTAGAATACGGTTGCCGCTGCGACGAGCCAAACGATATTGAACTTCTTTTGTTGCCATTGTAAAAGGGATCCATTTGCAGCGTGTGTCTGTGATCTTGTCGGACCTTTGTTTCTTGTTGCTTGTTGCCCTTATAACTTGTATGACACTTCTGACAACGTAAAACACTGATTAATATATTATTTATACAAGGTTTCTGATGCTAAGATGCTAAGATGCTTCACCCCTTGCCCCTGGTCTTCCTCCCAGTTATTGTTGGTATTTCATTTTTTTCATAAACGCACGCTAAGGAAAAAGAAGAGACTGAAAATTCTTGCATATTAGAATATAAAATTGAATATATCACATTTATATACATACTTAGACTTTGAAATAAGAAGTAGGCACGCAAATGTTTAGGCGGTCCCCAGGACAGTACCGGAATTGTCGTTATGTAGAGGCAATGGTGTTTCTGTGGTCATCAGTGGTTCGTAATCCTTAGTTCTGTCGATGTCCTCGTCTTTGTAGTATCTAATACCCCAAGGTATTAAACGAATCAGACCGTTTAGAAAGTTTTCAATCTTGGTGATAATCCACCCTGGCGGAGTGATCTTATGAAACCACGATTCTTTGTAACCAATGGCGTAGCCGACGCATAGGCCGAAGAAGTGACCCCAGAAACTGGAGCCAGGTATAATGACAGCAATTACGATTAATAGTACAATAGGAGTGTACAAGGTTGGAATCGAGTATTCTGTGTGAAGAATCCTTGTTTTGGGGCGGATCTGCGATTCTTTGAAACTGTAGTATGCGAACAGGGTGAAACACCACCCACTAGAGCCCGCAACAAACACCCCTGGATACAGCAATTTGCCCAACAAGCAGTAGAGTATTCCGGCAAACAATGCGCTCAGGTTCAAGAAGACACCTGTGTACACTGTCCCATGAGTTTCTTCGAACAGATTCAAGGGCGCCCAAATAGCTAGGACGTTGAACAGCAAATGGGGCAGCGATAGGTGAATCAATGGGTACAGCGATAGTTTGCTCATTTGCAGTTTAAATAATGACTCTGGTTCCAGAGACAAGTCCTCCCTCAGAGCAAAAACAAAGCTTAACAGATACATAGCGGTCAGAAATACCACAAGACCTGTAGTCAAAGCAGCCGGTGGGTGACCCCCGGGAAAAACGTACGACTTCCAGTTCATAGTACAATAAAAAAATTCAACCAAATGACTAGAACAAGTTGCTGATTGCTGTATTTTCAATCAAACATATGCCTTTCCCCTATACTTGTTGTAGCGATGCAATTTCTAATAGAAAAAAAGGCTTCAAATATCGAAGAGCCGAAAAAAGTGAAAAATTTTCTCGAGGAATCCTTAAGGCAGCCATATCGCCATATATAAGCAATCTATGCATAAGTCTGCAGCAACCACCGCATCTTTCTTGACAACTTGGTAGCGATCTTCCATTTCAAACCCTATTCGGTACGATATAGAATGCATGGACCTACACCGAAAGCTATATCCCTCAATGCGAGAAGCGTGAAGAGACCAAGAAGAGCACCTAAGCTTGTAGTCTCCACACAGGCCATGAACAGGCTATCTAACGTAACACTCTCTGCTGAACAAGAAAAATTGAGGGAGCGTGTTTTGTCGTTCATGCGTTCAAACTTAACTCAGTACAAGTCCGACTGGAAGCATCCCGCCATGTTTGTGATCCAAGGGGACGCAGGTACAGGCAAGTCTGTGATTCTAAACTCCTTGTTCAATGAAATTCAGAAACTATCCCAGTTCTCACCTTCTTCTGAAGATATCTTACATGGGACACATAATTACCTGGTAGTCAACCATCCCGAGATGTTGAAGTTATATATCCGGATTAGCGACGGTTTCAAATATATTACTAAATCGTCACTAGAACGGCCCACTTCATTGATCAACAGTCTACAGAAGAAGAACGCCATGGCGGATATAGTGATTGTAGATGAAGCACATTTGTTAGCCACCTCTAAGGATGCCTTCAAAAGATTCTATGGCGAAAACCATTTGAAAGATTTGATGTCCCTCTGTAAAGTGCTTGTCCTAGTTTACGATGATAAACAAGCCTTGAGAATGGGGTCCTATTGGGACGAAAATTCCAAAAATGGTGCCACTTTGAAGGACTTCTATAATCAGATTCCATCACAATCTAGGGATTGGTACACTTTGAAACAGCAATTTAGGGTTGCTGCTCCACAAAACGTGTTGAATTGGATCGACCAGATCAGCGTTTCAGGAAAGATCCCACAAATTGAATCTGTACTACCCAAGGGTAAAACCGATGGTGTCGATGATAAAACCAAAGATTTTGACTTCAAAATTTGGGACGATTGTGGTGCCATGTATGAGGCCATTAAGGAAAAAGACCGCCAATATGGTCAATGTAGAATGTTGTCCACATACGATTTTCCCTACCGCCTGGATGGGAAGGACTACTATGTTGAATGTGGTGACAATTTCAAAGTTCGTTGGGATCGTTATACGCCGCGTGAAGTGACACCTTGGAGTGAACGTGGCGATACCATTGATGAGGTAGGAAGTGTATACACTATCCAGGGGTTTGATCTGAATTATGCTGGTGTGATCCTGGGCCGCTCCATCGGGTTTGATGCGGCCAACAATTGCATAAAACTTAGACCAGAGTTGTATGATGATAGGGCCGGCTTCACCAAAAAGAAAAACATTCACAATGCAGATGATGTCAAACAAAAGATCATTATGAACAGTATTAACGTTCTTTTAACTCGTGGTGTACGTGGACTGTATGTCTATGCCTATGATCCTGAGCTAAGAGAAAAACTGCTTCGTCCATCAAAAAAATGAAATATCTGATATAAATATACTCTTTATAAACACTAGATTTTATTTATCACGGTCTCGGCCAAGCTAGGCTAGTTTGACCTTTGAAGTATTAGCTCTCTTCTTGTTGAGTGCTTCCCAGGTGATTCCGCCAAATACAATAGATATCCCTAGCCATTGTTGGAAACCCACGCTCTTACCAAAGACTACAATACTCAAAATCATGGAAACCATCTTTCTGGTTACTGTTATCATGATTAGGACTAAAGACCCAAACTGCTCCAAGGTGTAGAAAACAAAGCATTGCCCCATGGCACCACAAACCGAATAAAGCATCAAGTAGCCCCACACATGTGGGTCCATCGTCCATACCGAAACAGCATTTTCCCATTGTCTGCGGTCAACCACTACAAAGTATAAAATGTTCCACACTATCACAAAGAGGTTCAGTGTGAACATCAGATGTGCACCTGTTATCAAAGTTTGCTTTCCTTTCTCATTGGCCTTGTTGGCCTTCAGTAACTTATCCTGAGTGGCGTTGGTCAATCCATCAAGAAATAAACTAGAGGAAAGCAGGCCAAACCCTTGAAGTTTGTTGCTACTCCCATCATCATTGGGGGTTCTCATCAATTTTTTACCGTCGTTACCGCCTATAGTGAAAATAGTGACACCGAGACTAACCAAGATGGCTACAACTTTTTTCTGGTTTGATATGGGCGTTCTATACAGAAGCAAATGCACAAACAAAACGGGAATCATCTTACATGACTTGGCTAACATGTAAGTGAGATAATCCACGTATTTTAGGGAGGTGGTAGCCAAAGGACCCGAACTACTCTGTGTGAATGAAATTAACATCAATTGTTTCCAATGATCCTGGATCATCTTTGTGGGCGAATATGTCACCTTCTTCCAGTTCAAATACAGGTATCCCATCATCATTGCCACAGAAGCTTGCAAAAGGGCTATCACATTGGGAAATTGGAATTTTTCCATAGAGTTTGGCCAAGTCCTCGTAGCCAAAGGCTCCTGTACTAATGCCCATGTCAAAAAAGTAGCATAGATCCCAATCGCACAGATCACCAAACTAGATGTACTCCCCGCCATACAAAAATACAATCACTTCCCTGTTTGCTTCTCTTTGTCACTTTGCAAGTCTGTTTTGGGTATATTACTGTCATTTTTTTCATGTTCGATGGATCTACGAAAACTGCCTCGAGAAGCGATCTCCAGAGAAGCTTTGAAACAGAGACAAGTAACGGCTTTCGTATTCACGCAAACCACAGCATTGGACTCAAACGACAAGTTCCTATTGCAGTGGGTTAGTTGTAAAATTTTTTATGAACGACTTGGTCAATATGATATACGTAATATTTTATTGTTTCTGCCACCTCGTTATTAGTGATAAGTTCTGAAAATTTTTTCATTTTGAATAGATTTGCCTAAGTTAATCCAACAATATTAACATAAACGAGCATTTGAACACTAGGTGGACTTCGATACCTAGATTGCCAAAGTAATCATTTGTATTACGTTACAACGTGATACAATTTCATTAATAAGTGAATAAGAAACTACAAACACGCGAAACTGAAGATGGTTGCCTATTCTCCATTCATTGCCACCTATGGTAATCGTGCGGAACAGTTTCTAGAAACGGACTCTGATTTCGTTAAATATCATGCCAAATTGAATAAAAAGCTGCAACATCTGAGAAGCCGTTGCCATCTTGTCACTAAGGACACCAGAAAATACTCAAGTAAAAATAAGTACGACGAAATCAGCTCCGAAGATTATGATAATAAGACAAAATTAATCGGTGTTTTGGTTTTACTACACGCTGAAAGAGACCTGGCATTGGCCGAAACTTTGAAATTGAGAGCTCGTCAAAGAAATAAGTTGAAGAAAAGTGAAGAAAAAGTTCTGTCGACAAGGTTAAAAAAGGCTTGCAAGACTGCTGATAAGTTAGTCAACGTTACTCAAAATGAATGCCAATGGATAACTCGTGTTCAGTACTTGGCCTTTGCTAAATTGGCTCATGCTGAATACATGATTAATGGGAAAAGAATCAAGAGGAAGAACAATGCCAAAATTTCGAACAACTTAGCTTTGGTTTTTGCAACATTGGAACACTTGAAAAATTTAAATCTATTATCCGAAGAAGTTGTAGATCATATTGTAAACAAATACCAGTACTCCCTCAAGCAATTTGCGGGCAATTTAATCACAATGCCTGAAATAAATAATTTAATTGTAGAAAGAGTTCAATCCTATGAAAATAAAGACGATGAACTAGTAAAACTGTTATTGGACAATGGGTTCAATATGAAGAAAATCACAACTTCCACTGAAGATCAAAAAGCTACCACCAACATAAACTGGAGATCTTTCAATGCCAAGATAATGGATACTGAGGTCGCTCAGTTTTTAGAACAAGGGCTATCCATTCATCCGACTCAGATTCCACAATATACGCAGAAACTATCGAAGCTGGAAAAAGCTTTGGATCGCCATGAATCCTACATTGCAAACCATGATGATCAAGACGACATAGATGAAATGGTTGAAAATAGTTCCGAGAACAATCAGATCATTTTGGCCTACATTAAATATAATATTCTTTTGACTTCCATTTCTCGTGAGAGAGACTTGTTTGCTCATTTGTGGAATCAATGGTTGAAATTGAATACTTCAATACCATCAAAGCTAACTAAATTTAAGGAAATGGA
The DNA here is from genome assembly GCF_947241705.1 of Saccharomyces mikatae IFO 1815. Classification (NCBI taxonomy): domain Eukaryota; kingdom Fungi; phylum Ascomycota; class Saccharomycetes; order Saccharomycetales; family Saccharomycetaceae; genus Saccharomyces; species Saccharomyces mikatae. The sequence goes on along the minus strand of NC_079261.1, from coordinate 772,325 downwards.
TCGTATTGTGAAAAATCTAACAAAATATATATCAGACATCATGGAATTACCTGGTGTCTATTCTGATGACGAATTGCTAAGCCAATTGGATTTATGTAAATTGTATTTCCAGCTATTTCTGAATACCGGTTGCTTGAGTGTTTTATACCAATCAAAGGGTAGGTACTTGGAAGCCTTAGCGCTGTACGTGGACGCTTACCAAAGATTAGAGAGTAAAATATCTGAAGTTGGATCTTTGGATGAAATTTTACTCCCAACAACACTTCTGTCTTTTAATTCCATCCGAAGCTTAAAAACGAGGATCGAAAACGGAGGTAATAGTGTCATTACTCTTGCAGAATACGAGAAAAGAAATCATAGTGATGATCAGGAGAGATATGATACTACAGTAATTGAAAAATTGGATTGTAAGAAAATAGTGCCAACGGACATTCAATTGAAAAATTTATTCCCTCTTAAGCCAAAATTACTGCCCCTTCCTAGTAAACCGACCTTGTTTGATTTGGCTTTCAACTACGTAACGTATGAGAAGCAAGAATCACTAGCATCTCAAACGAAAAATGCCACTTTGAGAACTGAAAGCACTTCTCAAACACCAACTCCTCGTGAACAGGTAGAAGAAGAACCTAAGAAGAAGCGCGGTTTCTTGAGCCTATTTGGTCGTTAATTTCTTTCTAGTATGGTTGTGTTTATATTGCTACATAAAATGTCTTCAGAGAAAGAACGACTAATACCGTAGTCATCTATCGGTGACATGTTACATCGTTTGACGTTTTTTACCTTTAACCAGAACATTGGAAATGTCCGTTTACGCTAAAAATACTGTTTAATGTCTTTTACATAACTATACATAAAAGTAATTAAATCGCTGCTAATGAAAATAAAAATGAATGAATTTGATAACGGTTCATGTTTCAATGTACTAAGAAATAATCAATGCTTCAAAAAGAGTCTCTTTTATAAAAGAAACTGACAATTAAATGCAATAACTGACCATTGTTAACAGTGACGTTTGAATGGAACAATTTCCATGTCTCGATTTTTGGCTCAACTTGGGTCTTCATCAAGTCCTTGAATGAAAACGAATCAACATCATCCGAGTATCGCTTATCGGGTCCTTTTCTTTTATCAATCATTTGAATACCAAATTTGGAACCATCAGATGTAGAGATTCTAAATATTATATCTGGGAATTTAGGACCACTTGAACCGAAGACTTTGACAGTCAATTCAGCTAATTTTTCACCCCTGATGCTCTTAAGCACGCCTCTTTCGTATAACTGTTTTGTATTCCATTTAAATTTCATTCCTTGTAATTCTGAACGCTCTTTTCCCTGAACTTTTTTCACTGCATTCTTAAAGTTTCCAAACTTACTTTTATGCAGCGGTGAAAAGTCTCTAGATTTCTGAAAATCTCTTATCGTATGGTCGATATGTCTCTTCAGCCTTGATAATTCTGTGTCTAGGCTATGATTCATTTCCGAAATTGTGGTAAGTGTCTCTTTCGTGATGCAAATTTCCTGTGCAACATAATCAATTGCATAATTAGGATTTTTGATAGTGTTCGCAATATCGTTCAAGAAGTTTTGCAACTTATTATCAGAAGAAGAAAAAGTCCCTGTGCTTTCTAGTTCATGGATTTTTTTCAAAGTAACATTCTTGAGCGTAAAATATTCTAATGGCTTTAGTTTATGTATCATTGGATCATCTCTGATTTTAGGATTCTCTTTCAAAAGCTTTGCAAAATTGGGCTCATCTTGAGAGAGTACTGTACTAATTGAAAGGTCATACAAATTGGTATCTACATCCTCGATCTGCATCATGTATACAAATGCCCTCTTAACCTGGTCGTAAATTTTTCTCATCTTGTCATCACTAACCAAAAATCGATACACTGAGGCATCCAATTCCAAAGTAATGCGTCCTGATTTTGGAAAGGGTGACGTATCAGAGTCCTTTTCTAAGATATCATGCAAAATGTCAGCTTCGGGAAACTCATCTAAATACTCCTCGAATTTGTTACTAATTTCCGAGACTTTTTCGGTCAACAACTCCAATTTGGGACTTGGTGACACCATATCTAAGTAAATCAATCTATCTCCCTCCTGCTCATACTCTGGATCTACTAGTATATTGTAAAGAATATCTTTGATGTGTGGCTTTATTTCGTTAGCATACTGATTCAATGGATCGAAGTACCCATCAAAGTTCTTCATTTCAAAAACAGTCCCCAAGGAATTTATCAAAATCTCAATTTTTCGATTATTGTTTTGAATGTTCCTTTCTTTGTAACCGTAATACTCCCTATTGACTAAATACTCAAACACAAAAACGTTCACTAGGATACTTGATATGGACCTCAAGGAATCAATCTCTTCAGCATTCTTATCAGCAGAATAACAAAATATTTTAGTGCAAAGGTACCTAGTTTCAACTGGGATAGTGTGAACCTTTCTGGTATAAATTTCGGCCACCATTTCAATTGCGTGCCATAAACACCTCAAATTTTCAATAAACTTTTTCTTGGTGCTGGCATCATCCACAGGTGAACAGTGCTGAGGTGAGCTAAAACCATGAATCTCTTGATAAATTTTATACGGATCACTCTCGAAATTGACAGTTGGATCTGTCAAGTAGTCTAGAACCGGAACTACTATGGAGAAGAATTCTGGAGATTCTCTTCTCAAAAAATCTCGAAAAATAGTCTGCCAGAATTGAAATCGGTTATCAAGGAAACTTTTAATACTTGAAGCATCATTAATGGCACCTTGTAACATTTCACAAACAAATCTCGTAAAATAAGTCCTCTCTCTTTCATTCATTTTCTGGTTTACCGTTCCAAATGTCATATAAATATTTTTTGCAACAAATTCAGGCTCTTTTGAATACAATAACTTCCAATATGAGGGATCGACTTGGAGCATATAAAAAAGTTTTTCATATTTCGGATACTTCGACTTAGGAATCTTAGAGTCGGATATACCAAGTTCGTGATCTTTATCTCTCAATAGTCCATATTTCTCCAACACTGCGTTCATATTTAGCTGTTGTCGTATGTTTTTCAACAATCGTTCCTTCTTCATATTCTCAGAGTCAAGAGAGGCTTGGCAACTCTCCAACTGGTTTTGGACCTCTTCAATAGTTGATGTTCCATTAAGTAAATGAACGAATTTTTTGACGGCCCATAGACTTGGATTTGGACAATCTAAAAGTTCCAAATAAGCAGATTTTTGAAGACTTTTTCTAATCCAGCTTTGAATTATGATAATGGATCTTACGTTTCTCTGATAGAAACTTGATTTTTGGTTTAAATTTCGACGTACCAAAGCACCTTTAGAAAATGCTTGAAACAGTTCCAAGTTATTATATTCGACGATATCGTCCACTAAATCTAATGTGTAACGAACCAAGACGCCTCTAACTAAAGCCTGAAAGTCACGTACAACCTCATAAATATTATCTTCAGGGCCAAATAGTGACATTATTTTGTGTCTCAAAACATTGCCACGCAGACAGGCCGATAGGTGAATGATATTACAGTTTTCTCTTCTAAGTGAATATATTAATGATGATAGACTTGAACGCGTAAATTTTCCTCTAATCTGACTTTGCAAATCTGAGATTACCTCTTTATGTCCATCATGTATAGCAGTTAATATCGCTTCCTCTGAACTTCTTACAGCATTTCCTCTAATGATTGCCGATAATTTTTTAATACTCTTTTTTTCATTATTTAACATTGAGTTGAGGACCTTAACCTCTTTTCTTACATGAAAAGCACGTATATGAGACTGAAATTTGGTCAAAGATGGATGAGAAATATCAATATCATCTAATTTTTTGTTAACGTTCATTTTCAGCAATTTCGAACGACAAAATGCTTGAAAAGTTTCGATAGTACATGTATGTCTTGACAATGTGAATCTCAATTTATCGTATCTGTATCGAATTCTGCTACCTTTGATTCGTGACTGTACTGCCTTGATATGAGGGACGTCAACAGCTGCTCTTCTGATTGGGAGGCAAATTGAAGAGAATTGCCTAAATATATATCCTTTTAGGCATGCTTGAAAATTTACTACGTCTTGTTCAAAGAGATTCAATAATCTTCTTTGAATGTACAAATTAAAACGAATGTTAACTCCACGACAGATATTTTGTAATTGCACTACTTTCTCCAAAAATTGCTCTTCTGTCATCCTTTCTCTTCTCATAGGAGAATAATGAGAGGGTGAATATTTAAAAGTTTGATAATAATTCAAGTCTTCCTCTCTCGCACGACTTCTTCTAGTATAGAATTCAGTATCATATGTCAAATATTTCGAGATAGTTGGTGAATAGTAGGAAAGGCTTTTGTTTTTAATTGGGCTATATTCTAAAGATGGAGTAGAACCCAAAAGACTCGGTTCAATGGGTGTGAACTTCTTTATCTCGATAGGGGCATCTGCAGTTGCTGATTTTGGGGGCTCATTAACTTGAGGTGAACAGGAGTTGAAAGAATTGTAACTATGAGCATCAACTATCTTTTTTTTTGGGGTGACTAGCACGTCCTCAGTTGGGATATTCGGCCTTTCAAATTTATTAAAATCTTTAATTAAACCGCTTCGTTTTCCTTTAGATTCGTCAGTTGAAACTGGAGCCGTATTGATATTGGTCCCCAAGGACTTGAAATCTTTAATTCTGGGCCATGCCCTTTTGCAAGCGGCGATTTCTTCTTTGGAAAAACTAATCTGGCCGGATACATTCGTTAAAGGGGGAGTTTTTCCTGGCCACTTTTTATTAATCATTGATATAAGAATATGTAAAGTTTCAAAAACCTGGGGGAGATTCTTTTTATTGTAAAGATCTTGTAATTCAAATCTAAAAGAATCTGGAACACCGACATGTTCCACTAACCCGAAAAATGCATTTATGTTTTGAGTATGTTTGAATTGTAGTTTATTCCCCCCAGGAAATATAGTAGTTGCCAAGTCAGGATTTATTCTTTGCGTTAGATTAGCCAGGAAAACACCATTCCTTAGTGCATCTCCAACACATAACTCTATTTCTGATGGTAGATTTTCCTCAGTAACAGCTTCAATCCATATTTTAACTTCAGATACTCTGCATAAAAATTCGTAGTACTTCAATTCTATTTTCGAGTAATTGGTTAAATCTACTGTATATTTTCCTACAAGTTTGTTAGGAAAAGATGGTTTGGTCGTTGATACGGTACTTTCTGCTTTTGGTGATATGAATTGCGAGCTCTTAACTGACATCTTACTTTTCAGGTTAATCGGCGAGGCTAAATTTAACGAAGAATTAAGTTTAGAACTTGATAGAGGTTTCAAAGGTGGTGCCACGTCGGTGCCCAAGTTTTCCACATAACGACTTAAAAAAGAATTATTATTGCTCGGTTTTGAAGGAGAACCTGAAAACGCTGTCATTTTCTTTGGACAATCTTGTTACAAATAATTCGACTGCTGCAATCAGGGTTCTAGCATATATTTTATATGTTTGAATCAACTAACTTCTATATGCCGTAGAAGCATAATGCTTGATAATATCAATAACAGGGTTTTCAATCTCAATATGAAAGAATTTGTCTTGTTTACATTTTCCTCTTTAGGATATGCTATTGATGAACTGCCAACATCACTATATACGATAATTAAGCTCGTTATTAATATTGGTGCTGTATAATATGATAAAAGCACTTATAAGTAAGCCTGTAATAACTGCATCGTGTCATTGTCATAAGTTTTAAAGTCTTCAAATGAAAATGCCGACTGGTCCTTAGTTTCATCACTTGAGAAAGGGTTGGAAAAATCCTGTATGATTAAGTGCTCGCGAGTACTTGCCTTGAAAATGCATTCGCAACAATTTTCAACAATTACCACTTGTTTATAATCAGTATCTGATGATAATCGCTCTATCAAAATTCTGCACTTTTGCAAGTTACGCAAACGTATTTGGATGTTCCCTTCAGAGGGTAAATGCAAAAAAAATATAGAATCCTTACAGTCAGTTATGAATATACTACCTGCTTGAAAGTATATCCTTTGTAAGTTTATGACACTTTTAATAACATTACGGAAATATAATGAACCGGAGGCAGCATCAACGCTACTATGGTCTCTCGCTGACGCGACAGTACAGTATTCCAAGTTTTCAAATGCTGAATCTCCTTTCTTTAAAACATAATTCTTTTTCAGAACAGAAGTTTTCTCCGGCGTAGTCACAAGCGCTTTATGTTTAGTTTTCTCCTGAACTGTTGTTGGCAAAGTCTTTTGCTTGAAGGAGAATGCCCTGCGTTTATTACCCTTTGATTTCGATAATTCCGCATTAATACATTTTAAAATACTTTCTATATCATTCGAAAAATGCTCCTTTTCATAAGATGTCAGGGAAGGAGCTGAAGAATTCAGTTCCCTTCGAAGATTTGTAGCCTTTTCCTGTAAAGTCTTGTAGTCATTTGCCTTAGAAAGTTCTTGTTCGAGCTCTATAGAAAAAAAAAGGTTACAGAATAAGAAGATGTTAGTAGGTGGTGCTCAGTGAATGCAGAAAATTTTCAACATACCCTTTATCTTTGTAGCAAAGTCCATTACTCTTTGGATGTTCGTGTTATATTTGTTTGCCAAGCTTCTACTACTTTGCTTTGCTCCGCACTTTGTATAGTCCCAAAGCGCGTTGAAATAATATAAAAATCACCAAAAATTATACCGTATTTTATTTTTACCTAGTTACTTCCATGCAGATGCCCTATTTACATACTGATTTATTGAATACCTATATGTTCGTTACATTATATATCTGTAACCTAATCGACTTCTTCCATTTCGGTGTCAGCCGGAACTTCTTCGACAGGAGCTTCAGCGGTAGCTTCAGTCTCTCCAGTTTCTTCACCATCATCATCGATATTCAAACCTAAGGAGATCAACCTGTTGATTCTGGAAGCAAACGAAGTTGGTTCATCTAAAGTGAAACCAGAAGTCAACAAAGCAGTCTCATATAATAGGTTAGTCAAATCTTTGACAGTTTTATCCTGAGCACCACCTTCGTCGACTCTCTTTTTCAATTCCTTTATAATTGGCGATCTTGGAGATATTTCAAAAGTCTTCTTGGAAGACATATATGAGGACATGGAGGAATCTCTCAAGGCCTGGGCCTTCATAATTCTCTCCATGTTAGCGGACCAGCCGAACTGACCAGTTCTGATGGCAGCTGGAGCGTCCAACAATTTGTAAGAAACAACAACCTTTTCCACTTGGTCACCCAAGATGTCCTTCAAAGCTTTTGTTAATGGTTCGTATTCTTTTATTTCTTTCTCTCTTTGTGCCTTCTCCTCGTCAGTTTCTTCCAATTCGAAGTCTTTAGTAATGTCAACCAAAGTCTTACCTTCAAACTCCTTCAACTGAGTGAAGGCGTATTCATCAATTGGATCAGTCAAGAACAAAACCTCAAAGTTCTTAGCCTTTAAAGCATCCAAGAATGGAGACTTTTCGACAGCCTTTAGAGATTCACCGGTGATATAGTAAATGTTCTTTTGGTGTTCAGGCATTCTGGTGACATAGTCGGTCAATGAGGTCAATTCGTCGACGGACTTGGTGGAGTTGTAACGTAGCAATTTAGCCAAAGCAGCTCTGTTTTGAGTGTCTTCATGTACACCCAATTTAATGTTCTTGGAAAAGGCAGAGTAAAATTTGTCAAATTGTTCAGAGTCTTCAGCAATTTCGTTAAAAGCTTCAATCAACTTCTTGACAATGTTCTTTCTAATAACCTTCATGATCTTGTTTTGTTGTAGCATCTCTCTGGATAAGTTCAATGGCAAATCCTCAGAGTCAACAACACCCTTAACGAAAGATAACCATTCTGGAATCAAGTCTTCAGCTTCATCAGTTATAAAAACACGACGTACGTATAGCTTAATGTTATTCTTCTTCTTCTTACTTTCAAACAAGTCGAATGGAGCTCTCTTCGGAATGAATAAGATGGCTCTGAATTCCAATTGACCTTCAACAGAGAAATGCTTAACATATAATGGGTCTTCCCAGTCGTTAGAAATAGATTTGTAAAAAGCATTGTATTCTTCTTGAGTGATATCAGATGGGTTTCTAGTCCACAATGGTTTAGTCTTATTCAGTTCTTCTATTTCTTGAACTTCTTCCTTGACTTTCTTCGTCTTTGGCTTCTTTTCTTCTTCTTCTTCTTCATCGACTTCTTCTAGTTTTGGTTTCTTGTCATCCTCCTCCTTCTTTTCCTCTTTATTCTTTTCTTCCTCTGGAATTGGAACTTCTTTTTCCACTTCCTTAGTGACAACCAACTGAATTGGGTAAGCAACAAATTCGGAGTGTCTCTTAATAACTTCCTTTATTCTCTTTTCCTCCAAGTATTCCAGTTGGTCATCCTTTAAGAATAATCTTAAAACGGTACCTCTGCCAATTCTTTCATTGACCTCATCTAGAGTAACAGTGAAAGAACCACCCGCGTTCGACTCCCAAATGTATTGTTCGTCGTCATTACTCTTTGAAATAACTTGGACTCTGTCAGCGACCAAGAATAAAGAGTAAAAACCGACACCAAACTGACCAATCATAGACACATCGGCACCAGCAGAGAGGGCTTCCATGAAAGCTTTAGTACCGGACTTGGCAATCGTACCCAAGTTATTGATCAGTTCTGCCTTTGTCATACCAACACCAGAATCTCTGATTTCCAAAACTTTTTCCTCTGGTTTTGGCGTGATTCTGATGAACAGATCAGGTTCCGTTTCTAATTGTTTTGGGTCAGACAAAGACTTATACCTGATCTTGTCTAAAGCATCTGAGGCATTGGATATCAGTTCTCTCAAGAAAATTTCCTTGTTAGAGTAGACAGTGTTGATAATTAAACTCATCAACTGAGTAATTTCTGCTTGAAATTCAAAAGTTTCACCTGCCATATCTTTGTATTTGTATATGTCCGCGTTTCTGTTTATAGCACTCTATCTTCTATCAGACCTGACGTCTTAGACCACACATCAATAGAAAAGGAATATAAGACGTGTCATGAATTGAAGAGATAAGCTGCATATTTATATGTTTTAGGGGGCGGTAGAAGTGTCTGATTGGTATGAAGATGAGAATTAACCGCTCAAAGAACCATGCGCGTATTTTTTTTCTATGGTGTTCTAGAAAAAAAAGGAAAATTCAAAAAAAAAAACTCTGCAAAACTTTAAAGGACCAGGACTATGTTAGTAATGTATGGTAACCCCCGTAGTAATTTAATCTAATTAAGCCTTATTTACTCTCTTTTGCGTTCATTTGAAGTGCGTTACGTATTAATGTGATTAGGAGCTCTGAATAGTATTGATGGCGTACTATGATAAAACTTTCTCTTATGTAGGAGGCACACAGTTACTAATACAAAAACAAGTCGAGCGTGCATTGAATATAAAAAATTCTTGTTGCTTCAGTGTTCTTGCAGTGTTCCTTGCCCACCTCCACCCTTCTCGTGGTAGATATGCTACTATCAGAAGCCCAATGGTCCGCGCCACTAATTGCAAGAAAGGAGGGACAGGCAATTCTAATTGCTGTCACCGTTACAACATCACTAGATACGGATATATGAAATTTTCACGATAAATGTGGGAAAAGTAATATAAGAAAAGAGAGGATCTGAATAAAATCGATGAGTTAATTATTAACTTTATAGAAAAGTAAGCGGAATTGCCATATTATAGACAAAGTTGTCCCCATTATACTTTGAAGTAATTAACTGCAGTTAAGAAAGAACTGTACATAGACGCAGATATGGGCCTACACACTGAACAGTTAGAACAAGAAGATCAGGACGCTATAATACTTGATGCCAGAGCTGGCGACTTGGATTCTCTTAAAGATATATTCCACACTTTGATCAGTCCCAAGTTACTTGCCACTTGCAAAGAAAGTGAGTCTAATTCTACAGCTTTGCACATGGCTGCAGCAAATGGCCATATAGAGACGGTTCGGTATATACTAGAGACGGTTGCTCTCGAAAATAGCGCCAAAGAATTAAAGGCCTTCATCAACGAGGCAAATGAAACGGGCAACACGGCGTTACATTGGGCGTCGTTGAACGGCAAACTGGAAGTAGTCAAGTTACTATGTGACGAATATGAGGCGGATCCCTTCATCAGAAACAAGTTTGGCCACGATGCCATTTTTGAAGCTGAGAACAGTGGGAAAGAGGAAGTGGAAACGTACTTTTTGAAAAAGTATGATGTCGAACCCGAGGATGACGAAGATACGCAAACGGAGGGAAAGGCTGCCGTCCAAGTCACGAAAGGTACAGAAATTGAACAAGTTACCAAGGAGGCCACTGAAGCTCTAAGAGAAGAAACTGAGAAGTTGAAAATAAACAATGATTGAGTGAAGAGCATTCTTTTACGTGGAATTGGAGCAGTTACATCCATTAAGCATGAAGTTTCATTGTTAACATTGTAAAAAGAAGAAAAAGGATCAAGGTATGTAGAAATGCATTGATAAATACAAAGGATTTTAAAAAAATGTAACAATTATAATATATACTTCTCACATGATCAAGTGCATGCATAAAAAGCGTATACCACCACATATGGTAGACCAGTATCGTTACCCGCATAGTCGGAGTCCTCATCAACGACGGAGTGAAAAATTTTGTAATTGCGAGAAAAGTGAATATGATGGAAGAAAAAGAAAAAGAAAGCAGAAGACATTATAAGAGAAATTAGCCAAGTTCTTGTACATCCACCGAAAAACCGCCTAGGCAACCATTCATATAGTAAGCACGCACAAGATGTCCTCCGATTTAGCTGCTGAGTTAGGATTTGACCCTACACTAAAGAAGAAGAAGAAGACCAAGAAGGTAGTCCCAGATGATTTTGATGCTGCGGTAAACGGCAACGAAAATGGTTCAGGTGATGATTTATTTGCCGGGCTAAAGAAGAAAAAAAAGAAGTCTAAGAGTGCTTCTGCCGACACCGAAGCTGAAAAGGAGCCTACTGATGACATAGCCGAAGCCTTGGGTGAACTATCCTTGAAGAAGAAAAAGAAGAAAACTAAAGGCAGCAGTGTAGACGCGTTTGAAAAAGAGCTAGCTAAAGCTGGTCTAGATAATGTCGACGCTGAAAGCAAAGAAACCACCCCAAGCGCTAGTTCTAGTATTCAACAAGAAGTCGGTCTGCCTTATTCAGAGTTATTATCTAGATTTTTCAATATTCTAAGAACTAACAATCCAGAACTTGCTGGTGATAGAAGTGGTCCAAAGTTCAGAATTCCCCCTCCTGTTTGTTTGCGTGATGGTAAGAAGACTATTTTCTCGAACATCCAAGATATCGCCGAAAAATTGCATAGATCTCCGGAACATTTGATTCAATATCTCTTTGCAGAATTAGGTACATCCGGTTCTGTTGACGGTCAAAAAAGATTAGTCATTAAGGGTAAATTTCAGTCTAAACAAATGGAGAATGTTTTAAGAAGATACATTTTAGAGTATGTCACTTGTAAAACTTGTAAGAGTATTAACACTGAATTGAAGAGAGAACAATCAAATAGACTTTTCTTTATGGTCTGTAAAAGTTGTGGTTCTACCAGATCCGTCTCTTCTATTAAAACCGGTTTCCAAGCTACGGTTGGTAAGAGAAGGAGAATGTGATGTTGGTGCTTTATCTGTTAGCATATATATAATAAATACGGATTTCGTTTATCTTGTGTATTTTATTCGTTTCATTAGATATTTAATGTTCAAATGAAAAAAGATTTAAAATAAAAAATTCATGCACACATATTAAGTGAAACAGCAGTGGGTGGGTTTTATCAGCTAGAACGCACACATTGGATGGAACCAGCCAGTCATTTGTGTCCTGTTTGCCACCAGGGACAGGGAAGAAGCTTTCAGAACTCAGCCCCCAATTAGCTGTCTAAATCTTGCAAAAGGTTCAATAATTGGCTGGTCGTAGGCCTTTGTATAGGATCCACTTGAATACATTTCTTGATTACATTTAGAAGCGCTTCAGAAAATCTGGAATTTCTTGGAAAGCTATATTTGCCAGTATTTATAGCATAGGTTATAGAAGCTCCATGTATTTGCTCTTCTCGCTCAAAGGGGGAAATGCCGAACATTAAAGTATAAAACGTACAACCCATGGACCAAATATCAACCTTACAACTTAAGATTTGGTTCAATTTCAAATTCAAAAGCTCCGGTGCAGTATATGGTAGTGTACAATTATCGTTGACCCACTCTTGTAGTTCGCTAAGTTGATTTCTACTTCCAATTCTTATATCAGCTTGAGAACAAGAACCAAGGTCAGCTATAACTGGCAAACCTTCTGAAGAGTACAGAATATTTGAAGGTGTAATGTCGCGGTGCGCATATGCTATTGAACCTGCTGAGCCGGAAGAAAGCACGTCCATTTCCAGAGGGGTGTCCTCTAAAAGCATTGCTGTTTCATCACTGTAAGTCATAGACACCGCATCGACATTTACTCTGGGTGTGATATTATCTTGTCTCGATGCAGGATCATGCAAGCATAGTAAACCTCTCGTCACTCCAAGCATTATCCTTACACATTCTGCCTCTGATATAAAAGTACCCTCTAACAGCCTCCGATTAATCGAATCTTGTAAGCTCCCTAATGAATAATAGGGAAGTATTATGTAAATTATTTTTGATCCGTTCTTCTCCTGTGTCACTTGAGAGTCAATGCTTTGAATAACGTAAGGACTTTGAAAGCGTTTGTAGTTTTCAATTTCTCGCATACCATTCGATATACTCTCTACACTGGGGCAGATAATCTTCTTTAGTGCGTACATTTCTGGTGTAATAATACCATTTTCCATAATTAGGGAATTTTTCAATAGTTGTACCAGGTACACAAAGGACATTCCACCTTCTCCAAGTAATCGTTGAATCTTATATCGTTTATCATTTACCCTAATAGTTGTATCGGAAAAGCCACGACAGCAGCACAAATTCTGAAATAATTCTAACAAAATAGAACTCATTGATTGGAAACGCGCTAATATAATCGTTAGTATCGTTGAGAGTACTGTTGTTCTTATCTACCTTTCGCTCGTCTTTTGCAGAAATATAGTTCAACTTCTTACAAAACTAGATACCGAAAATGTCCCAACTCAGTGGTTTAGGACAACTCAGCAGGCGTGCCAAAGCAAAAGATGATACAAACAAGAAAAAGAGAAAATGTATAAACTTAATGTTCAAATAATTATATCATTAGTTTTCGGCTAAAACAAGTAACCTATATAGTACTTATTTCAACTCTTTTGTTCAACACAACCTAACATCTTATACCTTAATGATTCCCACGTGACCGTTTCTAAAGGAAAGCTGAAAATTATTTTTTCAACGAGCTTTTTGAAGGTTTTCAATAGAGGAAAGGATAGAAATCTAAATAAAAACTATATACATATACAGAGCACACGGTCGAAAGGAACTAAGTTAGTTGGAAATACTCTATTGCTTTTCACAGAAGACCAGCGCGAGTTACTTTCAAAAGAAAAGAAAAAAGAACTTACCATTCATCAGCATGTCGATCCAAACTAGTGACCCAAATGAAACATCAGATTTAAAGTCATTATCCTTGATTGCTGCACACTCCCATATTACAGGTTTAGGTTTAGATGAGAATTTGCAACCACGTCCTACATCTGAAGGTATGGTCGGGCAGTTGCAAGCCCGTCGTGCTGCTGGTGTGATACTAAAAATGGTTCAGAATGGAACCATAGCAGGTAGGGCTGTCTTGGTGGCGGGCCCTCCTTCCACCGGTAAGACTGCCCTTGCCATGGGTGTTTCTCAATCTCTAGGAAAAGATGTACCTTTCACTGCTATTGCAGGTTCAGAAATCTTTTCTCTAGAACTGAGTAAAACTGAAGCACTCACTCAAGCCTTTAGGAAATCCATTGGAATCAAAATCAAAGAAGAGACAGAATTGATTGAAGGTGAAGTTGTGGAAATTCAAATTGACAGATCTATTACAGGTGGTCACAAGCAAGGTAAACTGACTATTAAGACTACCGATATGGAAACAATCTATGAACTAGGTAATAAAATGATTGATGGTCTAACTAAAGAAAAGGTACTAGCTGGCGATGTTATTTCTATTGATAAGGCCAGCGGGAAGATTACCAAGCTAGGCAGATCCTTTGCTAGATCCAGAGACTACGATGCCATGGGTGCTGATACCAGATTTGTCCAATGTCCGGAAGGGGAACTACAAAAGAGGAAAACAGTGGTTCACACGGTCTCCTTACATGAGATTGATGTTATCAATTCAAGAACTCAAGGGTTTTTGGCATTGTTCACTGGTGACACTGGTGAAATTAGGTCAGAAGTAAGAGACCAAATAAACACAAAAGTGGCAGAATGGAAAGAAGAAGGCAAAGCTGAAATAGTCCCTGGTGTATTATTCATCGATGAAGTTCATATGTTGGATATTGAATGTTTTTCATTCATAAATAGAGCTTTGGAAGATGAGTTTGCTCCTATTGTCATGATGGCTACGAACAGAGGAGTTTCCAAGACTAGAGGGACCACTTACAAATCTCCACATGGGTTGCCTCTCGATCTTTTGGACAGATCGATCATCATCACAACTAGAAATTATAACGAACAGGAAATAAAAACAATTTTGTCTATAAGGGCACAAGAGGAAGAGGTTGAATTATCGTCAGATGCCTTGGATCTATTGACTAAAACTGGTGTGGAAACTAGTTTGCGGTATAGCAGCAACCTGATTTCCGTTGCTCAGCAAATTGCTATGAAAAGGAAAAGCAACACCGTCGAAGTAGAAGATGTCAAAAGGGCTTATTTGTTATTTTTGGACAGCGCTAGATCTGTGAAGTATGTCCAGGAAAACGAGTCACAATACATTGATGATCAGGGCAACGTTCAAATATCTAGTGCTAAATCAACTGATCCTGATGCCATGGATACTACCGAATAAGCATTTTTGTACTTTAGGGCAGAAATATCGTTATGTATACAAATAAAATAAATGTCTGCGTGATTGTTGATAGTAAAAAAAAAAAAAAAAAAAAAAAACTGAAAAGAGATACCAGTAGGTTGGCA
Organism: Saccharomyces mikatae IFO 1815; assembly: GCF_947241705.1. Classification (NCBI taxonomy): domain Eukaryota; kingdom Fungi; phylum Ascomycota; class Saccharomycetes; order Saccharomycetales; family Saccharomycetaceae; genus Saccharomyces; species Saccharomyces mikatae. The sequence continues at coordinate 757,256 of NC_079261.1, read as the reverse complement.
CACTTCAAAGTCTTATGATACCGTTCTTTCGAATGATTATCGATTATCAAATATATACATAGCAATATTATAATATATACTATATTCTATACATATGTGAAAAGAGATGGTGCGTGTATATGAGAAAATTTTTTTTATATTTGATTAGTTTTTATTTCTTCGACCTCTAGACTCATTCAGAGCCTCTAGTGTTCAAAATTAAAGCTACAATCATACCATATAACCCTAGAACTTCGGAGAAAATAAGAATCAAAACGATACCGACGAAAAGCCTTGGCTGGTGCATGTATTTTCTAACACCAACATCACCGACCATACCAATGGCGTAGCCACTACTCAAGCAGGCAAATCCCACGCAGAGCCCACAACTCAAGTGCATGAACCCATTGAAAAGAGTATAATCTTCGGTAGGAGATAAATTACCTGCAATTAAAACGGCCACAACAAGCCCATAAATGGCTAGGATACCACTCATAACCACAGGAATCAAAGATTTCATGATCAATTCTGGCTTGAAAGTACCAATACCTGAAATACCAATACCTGACTTAGCTGTACCGATGGCAGCTCCTAAACAGGAAAGCACCATGGCAGCTGCACAACCTGCAAACCCGAAAAAGGGAGCGTACAATGGAGCATATATGTTACTTGCGAGTTGCGTTGACATGTTTACAGAGATAATAGAATGGACCCTTTCCTCCTCCGACTCTTGCTTTGTTATATATTTATCTACTTTTTTTGCAAGCAAAGAAGAAAAATAGTAGGTTATCTGTATTCCTTTTTTAACTAATCACTCTTTCACTAAGGAATATTTCTTAGCGAGAAGATGCGTACCGGGTAAAATTTGCAGTGTTCAAGTGCTGCTGCTTTTAGGTTAAACAATACAACCTAGCCGGAAAGAATTAAACGGATTGGGGTGAACAACGTTGCCCAATAAGAGATCATGCAAATTTCCTTACTTTTTTACGGTTCTTCCACGTTCTTTCGTTTCTCGTCAAGGAAGAATATAGAAAAACACTTCAGTCACTACATGTCAGGGAGAATACTCTATTGAGCCTAGCAGACCAGACTGAACAAGGTGGCAACAATATACACATAAGTAACTACATAGATCCAATTGAGATGGCAGCCTTTTGTTAACTTTGATTGTCATGATTCTTTTGTTATCAGTTGGGTGAACGAACGTTCCTGATACATTATGAAAAAAAAATATAATGATTGGAGGACTTTGCCGCGATTCCTTGTGCGTGCGAAAATGCAGAAAAATAAACAAACGAGTACAATAAGCAGGCTGAGCATTTGGAGGGACATATAATCAGACGTGTCCACGGTCCTAAATCTTTCCTTTGCTATAGCAACAAAGCTAGGTATATAAAATCACGCTAAATCATGTCACAAGGTCAGTCTAAAAAGTTGGACGTAACTGTTGAACAGCTTCGAAGCATATACCACCAGTTTCATGATATCTTAGAGGAAAAAACCGATTTGCATCTTCCGAAGAAGGACCACGACGACGATGCTGTTAGGAGAGAGGTTCAAATACAATTACAGGAATTTCTTCTGAGCGCCATGACGATGGCTTCCAAATCATTAGAAGTGGTCAATGCCGACACAGTAGGCAAAACAGTGAAGCAGCTGATTATGGAATCACAAGAAAAGTACATGGAGCCCTTCGATCTGGATCTGAATGAGCAAGTTAGGAAGATGTACCAAGAATGGGAAGATGAGACCGTTAAGGTGGCCCAGTTGAGGCAAACGGGCCCCGCCAAGATAAACGAGCTGTACAACAACTCAAGGGATGACTATCTGACACATCTGGATGGAAGAATCGGCGTTCTTCAAGCCAGAATGAAGGAACATCAATATAAGAACTACGATAATGCTGACGAGTCCAATCATCAAGCCGCACAGACCAACTGGGGTAACATCAAGCATGACTACGTGACCTCGCTGAGTGAACTATATGAAACTCAGCAGGAACTACCTCAGGTGAGATATAACGTTGAAAAGGTCAAGCGATTAATGGACTATTTGGAGAAGGATTGAACTGTATCATATTCGTGTTAAGTGACAAATAACCTAGTGGCTTCATTTTTTTATCTTTGTACGAAGAGTTAAGAGTGAGAAAAAGTATAGCCAGCCTTTTTCTACACGTTAACGACAAAAGACGATATGCAGGCTGTGCGCATGAGAGAATCCACTTTTTACCCGTTAAAGAGAAGAAAATTAGTGTCTGTGAAACGCGAATACAAAAAAAGAAAAGTAACAGGATCTTACTTGTCGTAAAAACGTCAAGAACTAACTTAAGTTATATCGTGGTCGTCGCAAGGGAATAGACTACTAATTCTCAGTTCAAAAACAAAGAGAGCATATTTCACGCAGTATTTGGCGTTTACAATAAAAGCTGTGTATACTTGAAAGGAAACCGTTTTTCATTCACTGGGGCAACCGAAAATAGAAACAAAGTAAATGAGTTATAACAACCCATACCAGTTGGAGACCCCTTTTGAAGAGTCGTACGAATTGGACGAAGGTTCTAGTGCAGTAGGTGCAGATGGACACGATTTTGTGGGGTTCATGAACAAGATAGGTCAAATCAACCGCGATCTCGATAAGTACGACCATACTATCAACCAAATTGATTCTTTGCACAAGAGACTGCTGACCGAGGTTAATGAGGAGCAAGCAAGTCATTTGAGACATTCCTTAGACAACTTCGTTGCACAAGCCGCAGACTTGCAGTTTAAACTGAAAAACGAGATTAAAAGTGCTCAAAGGGATGGTATACACGACACTAACAAACAAGCCCAGGCAGAAAACTCAAGGCAGAGGTTTTTAAAGCTGATCCAGGACTACAGAATTGTGGATTCCAACTACAAGGAAGAGAATAAAGAGCAAGCGAAAAGGCAGTATATGATCATCCAGCCAGAAGCTACCGAGGATGAGGTTGAAGCTGCCATAAGTGATGTAGGGGGTCAACAAATCTTCTCACAAGCGCTATTGAACGCAAATAGGCGCGGGGAAGCGAAAACTGCTCTCGCGGAAGTTCAGGCAAGGCACCAGGAGTTATTGAAACTGGAAAAGTCAATGGCTGAACTAACTCAACTGTTCAATGACATGGAAGAACTGGTAATAGAACAGCAGGAAAATGTCGACGTCATTGACAAGAACGTTGAAGACGCTCAACTAGACGTCGAACAAGGTGTTGCACACACAGACAAAGCTGTAAAGAGCGCCAGAAGGGCAAGAAAAAACAAGATCAGATGTTGGTTGATTGTCTTTGCAATCATCGTGGTAGTTGTCATTGTTGTCGTGGTGCCAGCCGTTGTAAAAACACGTTGATCTCACCTATTTTCTCTGTTTTATTCCATTTGAACTCCTCTTTTTGTATATCTATATCGATCTTAATATTTCCACCTATTAGTTACTATTCTATAAATTTCTTCTTTGGCCTGTGAGTTCAATTAATTAGTCCTTGCTTATTCATTATGCTTTCAACATGGCCAACCTACACTCTGGCTACAGTCAAAGTTATACAAACAAGCGATACCGAGCATTACCCGCAAAAGAACTGACCTTTGCTTGACAAAATCCAACCATTTTTTTTTACCTTTCTCGTTTTCACATGCTACCTCACTCGCCTCGTAACGTTACGACCGAAATCTCACTAAGGCACGGATTGTTGGGCAGTTTGCAGATGTTGGACAACAAGTTGTTTCTAAACGGATGTTCCTCATATAAAACTCATGCAACTGAAGTGTACCCATCACTTCTATCTGCTTAATTAGTTTTCTAATAAGGTATAACTTAATCTGCTTAAGGTCACAACAGCATCAACTAAAATAATATCGTTATGAAGCCTGAAGTTGAGCAAGAATTAGCTCATATTTTGCTAACTGAATTGTTAGCTTATCAATTTGCCTCCCCTGTGAGATGGATTGAAACTCAAGATGTCTTTCTAAAAGATTTCAATACTGAAAGAGTCGTTGAAATTGGTCCTTCTCCCACTTTGGCTGGGATGGCTCAAAGAACCTTGAAGAATAAATACGAGTCTTACGATGCTGCTTTATCTTTGCACAGAGAAATCTTGTGCTACTCCAAGGATGCCAGAGAAATTTATTATACCCCAGATCCATCGGAACTAGCTGCAAAGGAAGAACCTGCTAAAGACGAAGCAGCAGCTCCGGCTCCAGCAGCTAGTGCTCCTGCCCCAGCCGTGGCAGCTCCAGCTCCTGCAGCAGCAGCAGCCCCAGCAGCCGCAGTTGCTGAAATTGCTGATGAACCCGTGAAGGCCTCTCTGCTGTTACATGTTTTGGTTGCCCATAAACTGAAGAAACCATTAGATTCCATCCCAATGTCCAAGACCATCAAAGACTTGGTTGGTGGTAAATCTACTGTCCAAAATGAAATTTTGGGTGACTTAGGTAAGGAATTCGGTACTACTCCAGAAAAGCCAGAAGAAACTCCATTAGAAGAATTGGCAGAAACTTTCCAAGATACCTTCTCTGGTGCGTTAGGTAAGCAATCCTCTTCCTTGTTATCGAGATTGATCTCTTCAAAGATGCCTGGTGGGTTTACGATTACGGTCGCTAGAAAGTACTTACAAACCCGTTGGGGACTTCCATCTGGTAGGCAAGATGGTGTTCTTTTGGTAGCTTTATCCAATGAGCCCGCAGCCCGTCTAGGTTCTGAAGCTGATGCAAAGGCTTTCTTGGACTCCATGGCTCAAAAATACGCTTCCATTGTTGGTGTTGACTTATCATCCACTGCTAGTGCTGCTGCTGCCGCCGGTGCCGGTCCTGCTGCCGGTGCTGCCATGATTGATGCTGGCGCTTTGGAAGAAATCACCAAGGACCACAAGATTTTAGCCCGTCAACAATTACAAGTGTTGGCTCGTTACTTGAAAATGGACTTGGATAACGGTGAAAGGAAATTCTTGAAAGAAAAAGACACTGTCACTGAACTGCAAGCTCAATTAGATTACCTAAATGCTGAATTAGGTGAATTTTTTATCAATGGTGTCGCTACTTCTTTCTCTAGAAAGAAAGCTAGAACTTTTGATTCCTCATGGAATTGGGCCAAACAATCTTTGTTGTCATTATATTTCGAGATAATCCACGGTGTTTTGAAGAATGTTGACAGAGAAGTTGTTAGCGAAGCTATTAATATCATGAACAGATCCAACGATGCTTTGATTAAGTTCATGGAATACCATATCTCTAATACTGATGAAACCAAAGGTGAAAACTACCAATTGGTCAAGACCCTTGGTGAACAATTGATTGAAAATTGTAAACAAGTTTTGGATGTTGACCCAGTCTACAAAGATGTTGCTAAGCCAACCGGTCCAAAAACTGGAATTGACAAAAATGGTAATATCACATACTCAGAAGAGCCAAGAGAAAAGGTGAGAAAACTATCTCAATACGTACAAGAAATGGCCCTTGGTGGTCCAATCACTAAGGACTCCCAACCAACTATTGAAGAAGATTTGACTCGTGTTTACAAGGCTATCAGTGCTCAAGCTGACAAGCAAGATATTTCAAGCTCCACAAGAGTGGAATTTGAAAAATTATACAGCGATTTGGTTAAGTTCTTGGAAAGTTCCAAAGAAATCGATCCTTCTCAAACCACTCAACTAGCTGGTATGGATGTTGAGGATGCTTTGGACAAAGACTCCACTAAAGAAGTTGCATCTTTGCCAAACAAGTCTACTATATCTAAAACAGTGTCTTCAACTATTCCAAGAGAAACTATTCCATTCTTACACTTAAGAAAAAAGACTCCTGCTGGGGATTGGAAATATGACCGTCAACTATCGTCTCTTTTCTTGGATGGTTTGGAAAAGGCTGCCTTCAATGGTGTTACCTTTAAGGACAAATATGTTCTGATAACTGGTGCAGGTAAGGGCTCTATTGGTGCTGAGGTCTTACAAGGTTTGTTGCAAGGTGGTGCTAAAGTTATTGTTACGACATCTCGCTTCTCTAAACAAGTTACTGACTACTACCAATCAATTTACGCCAAGTATGGTGCCAAGGGTTCTACTTTAATTGTTGTTCCATTCAACCAAGGTTCTAAACAGGATGTTGAAGCTTTGATAGAATTTATCTACGACACCGAAAAGAATGGTGGTTTGAATTGGGATTTGGATGCCATAATTCCATTTGCTGCCATTCCAGAACAAGGTATTGAATTGGAACACATTGATTCCAAGTCTGAATTTGCTCATAGAATCATGTTAACCAATATCTTGAGAATGATGGGTTGTGTCAAGAAGCAAAAATCTGCTAGAGGTGTTGAAACTAGACCAGCTCAAGTCATCTTACCAATGTCTCCAAACCATGGTACTTTTGGTGGTGATGGTATGTATTCAGAGTCTAAGTTGTCTTTGGAAACTTTATTTAACAGATGGCATTCTGAATCTTGGGCTAACCAATTGACCATTTGTGGTGCTATTATTGGTTGGACTAGAGGTACTGGTTTAATGAGTGCTAATAACATCATTGCTGAAGGGATTGAAAAGATGGGTGTTCGTACTTTCTCTCAAAAAGAAATGGCTTTCAATCTATTGGGTTTGCTGACTCCAGAAGTTGTCGAATTGTGTCAAAAATCTCCTGTTATGGCTGACTTAAACGGTGGGTTACAATTTGTTCCTGACTTGAAGGAATTCACTGCTAAATTACGTAAGGAGTTGGTCGAAACTTCAGAAGTTAGAAAGGCAGTTTCCATTGAAACTGCTTTGGAACATAAGGTCGTTAACGGTAACGGTGCCGACGCTGCATATGCTCAAGTCGAAGTACAGCCAAGAGCTAACATTCAATTGGACTTCCCAGAATTGAAACCATATAAGCAGGTCAAAAAGATTGCCCCTGCTGAACTTGAAGGGTTATTAGATTTGGAGAGAGTTATTGTTGTTACTGGTTTTGCTGAAGTCGGCCCATGGGGTTCTGCCAGAACAAGATGGGAAATGGAAGCCTTTGGTGAATTTTCTTTGGAAGGTTGCGTTGAAATGGCTTGGATTATGGGTTTCATTTCATATCATAACGGTAACTTGAAGGGTCGTCCATATACCGGTTGGGTTGATTCCAAGACAAAGGAACCAGTTGACGACAAGGACGTTAAGGCAAAGTACGAATCATCTATCTTAGAGCACAGTGGTATCAGATTGATCGAAGCAGAATTATTCAACGGGTATAATCCAGAAAAGAAGGAAATGATCCAAGAAGTTATTGTCGAAGAAGACTTGGAGCCATTTGAGGCTTCTAAGGAAACTGCTGAGCAATTTAAGCATCAACATGGTGATAAGGTGGATGTCTTTGAAATCCCAGAAACAGGGGAATACTCTGTTAAGTTGTTAAAGGGTGCTACCTTATATATTCCAAAAGCTTTGAGATTCGATCGTTTGGTTGCTGGTCAAATTCCAACCGGGTGGAGTGCGAAGACTTACGGTATTTCTGATGACATCATTTCTCAAGTTGACCCAATCACATTGTTCGTTTTGGTTTCTGTTGTGGAGGCCTTTATTGCATCTGGTATCACCGATCCATACGAAATGTACAAGTACGTACATGTTTCTGAAGTTGGTAATTGTTCTGGTTCTGGTATGGGTGGTGTTTCTGCCTTGCGTGGAATGTTCAAGGATCGTTTCAAGGATGAACCTGTTCAGAACGATATTTTACAAGAATCGTTCATCAACACCATGTCCGCTTGGGTTAATATGTTATTGATTTCTTCATCTGGTCCAATAAAAACGCCTGTTGGTGCCTGTGCCACATCTGTGGAATCTGTTGATATTGGTGTGGAAACCATCTTGTCTGGTAAGGCTAGAATTTGTATTGTTGGTGGTTACGATGATTTCCAAGAAGAGGGATCTTTTGAATTTGGTAACATGAAGGCTACTTCCAACACTTTGGAAGAGTTTGAACACGGCCGTACTCCAGCAGAGATGTCCAGACCTGCTACTACAACCCGTAACGGGTTCATGGAAGCTCAAGGTGCTGGTATTCAAATCATTATGCAAGCTGATCTAGCTTTGAAGATGGGTGTTCCAATTTACGGTATTGTTGCCATGGCCGCCACCGCCACTGACAAGATTGGTAGATCTGTTCCTGCTCCAGGTAAGGGTATTTTGACCACTGCTCGTGAGCACCATTCCAGCGTCAAATATGCTTCACCAAACTTGAACATGAAGTACAGAAAACGTCAATTAGTTACCCGTGAAGCTCAAATTAAAGATTGGGTAGAGAACGAATTGGAAGCTTTGAAACTGGAGGCTGAAGAAATTCCAAGCGAAGATCAGAACGAATTCTTGCTCGAACGTACCAGAGAAATTCATAATGAAGCTGAAAATCAATTGAGGGCTGCACAACAACAATGGGGTAACGATTTCTTTAAGAGGGATCCACGCATCGCCCCATTGAGGGGAGCCTTGGCTACTTATGGGTTAACTATTGATGACTTGGGTGTCGCCTCATTCCATGGTACATCAACTAAGGCTAATGATAAGAACGAATCTGCTACAATCAATGAAATGATGAAGCATTTGGGTAGATCTGAAGGTAACCCCGTCATCGGTGTTTTCCAGAAGTTTTTGACTGGTCATCCAAAGGGTGCTGCCGGTGCATGGATGATGAACGGTGCTCTGCAAATTTTGAACAGCGGTATCATTCCAGGTAACCGTAACGCTGATAACGTTGACAAGATTTTGGAGCAATTTGAATATGTTTTGTATCCATCCAAGACTTTGAAGACCGACGGTGTCAGAGCAGTGTCCATCACCTCTTTCGGTTTCGGTCAAAAGGGTGGTCAAGCCATTGTGGTCCATCCAGACTACTTGTATGCCACCATCACTGAAGATAGATACAATGAATATGTTGCCAAGGTGAATGCCAGAGAAAAGAGCGCTTACAAGTTCTTCCACAACGGTATGATCTACAACAAGTTGTTCGTTAGTAAGGAACATGCTCCATACACTGACGATTTGGAAGAACGTGTTTACTTAGATCCATTAGCTCGTGTTTCCACGGACAAGAAGTCCGGCTCTTTGATTTTCACTTCCAAGAACATTCAAAACAAGGAGAGCTACATCAATGCGAACACTATCGAAACCGCAAAGATGATTGAAAACATGACCAAGGAAAAGGTCTCTGACGGTGGCGTCGGTGTAGATGTTGAACTGATTACCAGCATCAACGTCGAAAACGATACTTTTATCCAGCGTAATTTCACCGCCCAAGAAATAGACTACTGTAACGCGCAACCTAGCGTTCAAAGTTCTTTTGCTGGAACATGGTCTGCCAAAGAAGCCGTTTTTAAGTCCTTAGGCGTCAAGTCCCTAGGAGGCGGTGCTGCATTGAAGGACATTGAAATCGTCCGTGTCAACAAGAATGGGCCCGCTGTCGAATTGCACGGTAATGCTAAGAAGGTCGCTGACCAAGCTGGAATTACCGACGTGAAGGTGTCCATTTCTCATGATGATCTCCAAGCTGTCGCTGTCGCCATTTCCACCAAGAAATAGAATGAACTTTACATAATCTTGTCTATTCATTTATAACATATAGCCTATTCGATCAAAAATTGATGTTTTCCTTGTGATCATTTTCATCTGTATTCCCTGATTTTCTCCCCACCTTAATTGTTCCCTACGTTCACGAATCATTTGGCCCTGAACATGCACCTGTTTTAGTTCTTCTCTTTCCTCGGCCCACACAAATTCACGCGGGCCTTATTGACGCGTGGAAGAATAGAAGCCCGCGCAGCTGTTCTGGGGTAATTAGTCTTCGTTATAGTGGCCAGCCCAGCACTTATTTCGTTCTCTCTTGTGGTTGTTGTTTGTATTATGAGGAGAGAAGGGGCCAGGGACGGCCAGTAGTTATGCTACACGACGTCTGCTACCTTCTATTGTTTACACCAATTATGTGGGGCAAGGGGGTAGAAGGCTGTGGTGTACAGAATAGGGTCTGAGAAACCAGCAGACGCGGTCGGAGGTGGTCCCTGCGACTTATTGTGTGAGCCACCCCTTGATCGCCTGCGCCAAATTAAGGAAGAGAGAAAACACGCGAGGATGGGTGAGTGCCCTTAAAATGTGGGCGTCCTCGATCGCCGCTGCCGTTCGCCATTACTTAGTATGGTGGAAGAAGGCTTCTTTTGATTTCGAATCCTCCGTTGCTTTTGAGTCCCCCTAAGGGCCTTAATTATCCCCTCTCTTTTTTTCAAATGCCTTCTTTTTAAAGATTTGTTTGCTCCTTCACGGCTTCCCCCCTTAACGGTCCAGCAGCCTCCTTATATAACAATCTTGATGAACTCTTTTTGCCTGTATTTGCAGATTGTATGTTGCTGCCCCCTCCGAGGTAAAGTTTCGTCTTGTGTTGATATAGGCAGGAGTTCTTGGCAGCGATATTGTGCAATAACTTCATTATTCACGTATGTATAGAGGAGAGTCTGGTGCGAGTTACAGTCTTAGTTTTTTTTTTACTAACAGATAAGAATACTGTTATAAGATAAGAAAAAATCGGGACATGGGAAATACCACAAATTGTAATGCTGTAAGTGTTCTTCCGGACAGCAACGGCAGTTTTGCGACCAACAATGTAGCGGGATCTACCCCGAAAAGGTCCAAAAGTGCTCGAAGAAAATCGTTTAAATGCACTGGATACGATGGTTGTGCGATGTCCTTTACTAGGGCGGAGCATCTTGCACGTCACATAAGAAAGCACACGGGGGAAAAGCCGTTCCAGTGTCCTGCGTGTTTGAAATTCTTCAGTAGAGTCGATAATTTGAAACAGCACCGGGAATCGGTCCATGCACATAAGAATCACCATTCTACGGGTGCGCATCAACGTAAACCGTCGTATTCGTCGTTGTCGTCTTCTTCTTCTGCATCTTCGTCGTCTTCCGCATCTTCATCTACATCATACAGCGATCCTTCTTCCAGAAAAACCAATAATATTGGTGGTAATATGCCAATAATGACAGAGACCGAAAAAGCGCCTCTAATAGTACATTCCTCACCAGAGTTCATCACAAACACGAGATGTATACCACCTATCTCTCCGAGATCCATTTACGGTACTCAGCGACAGCAACAGCAACCCTATTACTACCCGGGTTCCCAATCCATCACTGATAGTCACTACCAGTACCCTCTTCCTAGCAACAGCACCACTATCAATTATTTACCATCTATAGACGTGCAATATCCGCTAAATGTGTGTCCTACCGTAGTGGGCCAACCGACTACAGAGGTAATGGTACCATCCCTACCTCCGAGGTCAATACCAAGTGTTTCCTTCAAATATAATGACTCAGCGGATTTGCTACCTCGGAGAACTATGGATAATTATAACTTTAGATCAAATAATATTAATGTTAATACTAATGTGAACAAAACTACTAATATTACCGACAACAATACCGATGTATTTCCTCCACCTTTTTCGAAGCTAGCGGCAGGTGCCGAAGTAAAACCAATTATTTTCCCGCAGCATCAGCAAGAATTCAGGAAGCGTACCAACGACGATAACATTAGCAATGAACCTTCGTTGGATAATGGTAAGAGCTTCGAGAGTAGTAATAATAATGATAACGACATCCAGAAGAGGCCAGCAGCTCTATCAGAGTCTGATATTTTGATTAATACTAATAAGAAAAGACTCAGTGTTGATTACATACTGACATGACCAGGGTTGACTCAGTTTAGATTCTTAAATATTCCATAGAGTATCAATATCTCACAACAGAAAATATAATCTTTAGTATGCGCAAACAATTTATGGGCCCACTTGTCTTACATTTATCTTCCGTTTTACGTTCAAATATAATTTATAAAAACGCTTCGTTACACGAGTAAATACACGAACATTTAGCTCCATAAGAAATGAAAAGACACACAAACAAAGAAGAAGAAGCCCTTACCTGAAACACCTTTTGAATGCTCGAGCTTGTCGCCAGCAACTAGAAACAGTACGGGAACACAATTTATACTTTGACGCTTACTTCTTAGTCTATTGCAGCCATAGAGATTACTATAAAACGCTGAAACTAAACCTCAGGTACTAAGTACTGATCATGTATCTTGCCTTTATACTAAGTCTTATACACGTGCTCCATGTATGTATGTTGCTATAGTCATCCCGCATTAACCCTAACCCGGCTCCCCCGTTAATTGCAGTAATAGAAAAAAGAAAAGAAAGAAGCTTTTTATCTCAATCCACTAGAAATGATGACGTTTATTCCCGATCCTACCAGCCAAAACAATATACATGTCTACTTTTCTCGTACATAAGATGATGCCCTATAACACCCCTCCAAGTATCCAAGAACCTATGAATTTTGCAGGTAACAACACCTTCAATATCATTCCAGATACGCTGACTTTCCAGAATTTCAAATATGATCGTCTTCAGCAACAGCAGCACCTGCAGCAGCAACAGCAGCAACAGCAGCAACAGCAACAACAACAACAACAACAACAGCATCAGAGTGCACCTCTCTTGCAACAACCTCAACAGCAACAACCAATAAGCCCGCCCTTGTTCTTGGCAGGTGCCAGCTCAAACTCAAACCTCAATAAAAATGCCAGTACTAATACTGTCCCCCCACTACTCTTTAGCAGATCACCTCAGAATTATGTTGTGCCAGATATAGATCATTCCTCCATAATATACAAGAACAACATCTGCAAATCTTTCAAAGATGACTTATTCTTCTGTCCAAGGTCATTGCTTTCTTTGGAAGAACAACAAGCATGCGAAAAAATGGATAGATTGACTGCTGAACAAATGTCATTGCATCACCAGAATCCGCATTCCAGTTCTGCCCCTGGTTCCTTGTCTTCTTCACCGCCAAATTCTGCGTCTTCTATATTCAACTCGAGACCGAAGTTCAACCCTTATACTTCTCAAAGTTTCAACCCTTTGGAAAGTGTTCAAGAATGATAGTGATATGAATAAACAGGTTTCTTTGTTTTTTTTGCATATTCCTTACTTGAACCAATTCTGTATCCATGTTACGTTCCGTTATGTCATATCATATCAAGCCGTTTCATTCCTATTTTTTTTTATTTATCGGCTTTTCTATTAATGTAGTTTACTATACACTCAGTATACGTAGGTAAAAGAGAAGAGTTTTATCTGCAAACAGGCGCAAGACGTTTGTACTAGGCACTGAAATATTCATATAACCATATTCCTTTAAAATACATGCCATTCTTTGTGTTTTCTCATACTCTTTAAGTTTACAAATATACCAAACCTTGAACCTTGTTTTAATAGAACTTGCCAGAGTCATTCTTAGTTCCTATAATAATACTTATTTAAACAGTACAGGACCGATATTAATTGCAGGTTATTCGGACAGTCGTGGAAAACGACATATGTCTTTCATCTAACTTTTGGCTAGTCATAACGTAGATTATAGTAATGAAAGGAAAAGCCCATTAAGATATCTATAGTGCAACTCCACACAAAAAGATCTACTATTGAAAGTCATTAAAAGACCTTCAAAGGATACTTGGTACTGAGCTTGCAGAATATCTTCTATTAACAGAATCTCGGGTGGCAATTACTTGTGAAAAAGCCTTCATTTATCAATCTTTCATTATGAGTTTTACCGACAATCCTCCTCAAACCAAAAGAGCTTTATCACTAGACGATTTGGTAAATCACGACGAGAGTGAAAAGGTCAAATTACAAAAACTAAGTGAGACAGCTGATGGAAACAGACCTCTTACTGAGAATTCAGAACCAGATTCAAATCAAGTTTCATCGGACCAAGCTGCTGCAATTGTCCATTACGAGGATAATATTGGTGATGAGTCGCGGCCACATAAACATAAATCACGTAGATCTTCGGCAGATGATGAAGAAACTGATACAGATGATGACATGGGTGCAAGTGGAGAAATTAATTTCGATTCTGAAATGGTTTTTGACTATGATAAACAACACAGAAAGAGGTCATCCCATGGAATTACTCTCACAGATGGTGCCGCTGACCCTAAGGTCAAGTCAGAAAAGCTTTCTAGTGATATAATACCTCCTAAAATCAAGAATGATGAAGAACAGGAAATACCGAAACAAAGTAATGATGGGAACAGCACGAACAAGCATATAGCCCAAATACCGCTACAAAAGCAGAATCAACCTGCAGATATACTAGTCGGAAATCCAATTGATAGTACAGTCAAAAAAGAAGAAGAAAAAAACGCAGCGGTCAATAACATTTTTGAAGAAAAAGCCACTTTACAATCTAAAAAGAATAATATCAGAAAAGATTTGGAAGTTCTCAATGAAATATCAGCATCTTCCAAACCGAGTAAGTACAAGAATGTTCCAATTTGGGCCCAAAAATGGAAACCAACTATTAAGGCTCTTCAAAGTATAGATATGAAAGATCTTAAAATTGACCCATCTTTTCTGAACATTATTCCCGATGATGACTTGACCAAGTCAGTACAAGACTGGGTTTATGCTACAATATATTCCATTGCTCCTGAACTAAGATCATTTATTGAATTGGAAATGAAATTTGGTGTTATCATTGATGCAAAGGGACCAGACCGCGTTAACCCACCTGTTTCTTCGCAATGTGTTTTCACTGAGCTTGATGCACATCTAACTCCTAATATAGACTCATCTCTTTTCAAAGAATTAAGCAAGTATATTCGTGGTATCAGCGAGGTTACTGAAAATACCGGTAAATTCAGTATAATTGAATCTCAAACAAGAGATTCAGTTTATAGAGTTGGGTTATCCACACAAAGGCCAAGATTCTTAAGAATGAGTACCGATATTAAGACCGGGAGAGTGGGTCAATTTATAGAAAAAAGGCATGTGGCCCAGCTACTACTATATTCACCAAAAGATAGTTACGATGTTAAAATTTCTTTGAACCTGGAATTACCTGTACCTGAGAATGACCCGCCAGAAAAATATAAATCTCAAAGCCCGATTAGTGAAAGAACAAAAGATCGTATTAGTTACATTCACAATGATTCCTGTACACGAATTGATATCACGAAAGTAGAAAACCACAATCAAGGTTCGAAAAGCAGACAATCAGAGACAACTCACGAAGTCGAACTGGAAATTAATACGCCTGCGCTGTTGAACGCATTTAATAATATAACAAATGACAGTAAAGAATATGCCTCTCTCATCAGAACCTTTTTAAATAACGGTACAATCATTAGAAGAAAATTGTCGTCTTTATCGTATGAAATCTTTGAGGGCTCTAAGAAAGTCATGTAATAAAGTTCGTTTCAAAAAAGAAAATAGAAACGGTCATACAAAGAAGATTTTCTTTTTGATTGATCAAATGCCGTTATGAAAGCCTATGTAATAATAATAATGATAATAATAAACTTAAAGAAGATACTCTAACATTTCTTATTATCTCTATATATCCCTAATAAATAGGCCATTCTTATGACAACTAAATCTTTCGCCATTTTAATACTATCAACAGCTAAAGCCATCTTAGAGCCGTCAACCTCATGCCAGGAAATTGGTATCTCTTTAATTTGGATTCGTTTCCTGATGGCCAATATCAAGATTTCCACGTCAAAAATCCAACCTTCGGTATGCAAATAAGGAAAAATTCTCAATATAGCAGCTCTATTAAACAATTTGAACCCGCATTGTGTGTCCTTGATAGATCTGATGCCAAAAATGAAAACTAGTGTGTGAAAACCGTACATCAGGCAATTTCTAATCATTGACCTCTTTATGACAGCCTCGGTATTTACCATGTGTGCTCTGGAACCAATGGCTACGGCTGGTTTGATCGCATTTGCATCTGTGTCAGAAGTTTCAATTGTTTTTATAGCCTCCACAAGCTTTTCCACGTCACTAAACTTACTAGCACCATCAGCATCTGCGAACAGACCATATTTACCTCTTATATGTAAAAAACCTTGTCTCACTGCACCACCTTTACCTCTGTTTTCCGAGAGTTTAATGATTCTGAACTGTTCATAGTTTAACTTGAACTGTTCTCTACAGATTTTCAAACAATATTGCGTTGTATTATCCGTGGAACCGTCATCCACTATCACAATTTCCCACCTAGTACCATACTTTTTCTTTAAAAAGTTGATTGCATCTGTCAGCATTAGTAAAATTCTCGCTGTTTCGTTATAGCTGGGGATAACAACAGACAAAAATATTTTTTGGTCCTCATCACCCTGAAGCTCACCCAAGTTAGGTAAAGCACGAGTTATTTCGACACCATTATCATCAATAGCTGTGTATTTGAGCTCCTCTGGATATGACGGCCTTGGGTTATGCGAAAACAAATAAACTAGTAGGTACAGTGAAAGAACCAAAGCAACTAATAGCGTAAAACAGACTGTGTTTTTGTTCTCAATTAAAAATCTCAACGCTACCATTTTTGTTGTGATTTATATAATTCGTGGCTGTTTCTCAGTTTTTATCCTCTTTTATGTTTTAGAAAGAACTTAATGTATTCTTGAAGCATTCAATTAGATACGACTACTTTCCGTTAGCAACTACGGTCCTTTGAGGCACTTTAGTTGCGGTAAAGCCTTGAAGATTGGCACGTTTTTGTTCTTGTTTACACTTTTCCAGTACGCCAAATTTCGCTTTCATGAAAAAAATGCCATGTACTATTTCGAGAAGCACAACAAAACAACATACATAAACGTATAGACACAAAAAACTGGTGAAGTAGTAACTGTGAGATAACAATATTTATGGTCATCTGAAGTTGGACTTATTTAGTTGTGATTGATGCTGTTATTATAAAATTGGTTAAATAAACCCACACACCACATACAGGATTTCATAGAAAAAGAAAAGTTTCAAGGTGGGAAAAAATTTTCAGCAGCATCGCAATAAATTCTAAAAAATAATACATTGCAGCCTATTTAAGATAATACATGTGCGTCGATCTATAATGCATAATTTTTATCTTATTAATTGTAGATACAACGACAATTAGTACCTAATCGACCCAAGATGCCTCCAAAGAAGTTTAAAGATTTAAACTCTTTCCTTGACGATCAGCCAACGGATCCAAACCTCGTCGCCTCTCCATTTGGTGGTTACTTTAAAAACCCTGCTGCTGATTCTAACAATAATAAGGCTTTCAACCAAAATAGTTACCAACAACAACGTAATTGGAAACAGGGTGGTAACTACCAGAATGCTTATCAGCAACAAGGCAGTTATCAGTCGTACAACAATAACTACAATAACTACAATAACTATAATAAGTACAATAACCAAAGTTATCAAAAAACTAGTTATAAACAGTCAGCTGTAACGCCTAACCAAAGCGGGACACCAACACCATCTGCCTCTACTACATCATTGACCTCTCTGAATGAAAAATTGTCAAACTTAGAGTTAACACCCATCTCTCAATTCTTGGCAAAAATACCTGAGTCTCAAAGTATCACTGAATGTAAGAATCAAATCAAACTCATCATTGAAGAATTTGGCAAAGAAGGTAACAGCACAGGTAAAAAAATTGAAGAATGGAAAATCGTTGATGTTTTATCTAGATTCATCAAGCCTAAGAATCCGTCATTAGTCAGAGAGTCTGCCATGCTGATCATTTCTAACATTGCTCAATTTTTCAACGGAAAACCTCCACAGGAGGCTTACTTGCTCCCATTTTTCAATGTCGCTCTTGACTGCACTTCTGATAAAGAAAACACCGTCAAACGCGCAGCTCAGCATGCTATTGACTCTTTGTTGAATTGCTTTCCAATGGAAGCTCTAACCTGCATTGTTTTGCCAACAATTCTAAATTTCTTATCATCTGGTGCCAAATGGCAAGCTAAGATGGCTGCTTTGACTGTCATAGATAGAATAAGAGAAGATTCGGCGAACGATTTATTGGAAATAACTTTCAAAGATGCTGTTCCAGTTCTGACCGACGTGGCTACCGATTTCAAACCAGAATTGGCTAAACAAGGTTACAAAACATTATTGGACTACGTTTCTATTCTAGATAATTTGGATTTGTCTCCTCGTTATAAACTGATCGTCGACACTCTACAAGATCCATCTAAAGTTCCTGAATCTGTAAAGTCGTTATCCAGCGTTACATTTGTCGCTGAAGTCACCGAACCATCTCTTTCTTTATTAGTTCCCATTTTGAACAGATCTTTGAATCTATCTTCATCATCTCAAGAACAATTAAGACAAACTGTTATTGTCGTGGAGAATTTGACAAGGTTAGTAAATAATCGTAATGAAATTGAAAGCTTCATCCCTCTACTACTGCCTGGTATCCAAAAGGTTGTTGACACTGCCTCGTTACCAGAAGTCCGTGAATTAGCTGAAAAGGCTCTTAATGTTTTAAGAGAAGATGACGAGACTGATAAAGAGAACAAATTCTCGGGCAGACTGACTTTACAAGAAGGTAGAGATTTCTTACTTGACCATCTCAAAGACATTAAGGCCGACGATTCCTGTTATATCAAGCCCTGCATGAATGACGAAATAGTAGTTAATTACATGAGCCAAATTCTGACCGTAGACTCTAATGTTAATGACTGGAAAAGATTGGAAGATTTTTTAATAGCTGTTTTTGGTGGTTCAGATTCTCAAAGAGAATTTGTTCAACAGGATTTTATCCATAACTTGAGAGCCTTATTTTATCAAGAAAAGGAAAGCACAGATGAGGATGAAGGTATCGAAATTGTCAACACTGATTTCTCCTTAGCTTATGGTTCAAGAATGTTATTGAACAAAACAAACCTGCGTCTATTAAAAGGTCATCGTTACGGTTTATGTGGTAGGAATGGTGCTGGTAAATCTACTTTGATGAGAGCCATCGCTAATGGTCAACTAGATGGATTTCCAGATAAGGATACATTACGTACTTGTTTCGTTGAACATAAATTACAAGGTGAAGAAGGGGACCTAGACTTGGTTTCCTTCATTGCTCTAGATGAGGAATTGCAATCTACTTCTCGTGAAGAAATTGCAAAAGCTTTGGAATCTGTCGGTTTTGACGAAGAAAGAAGAGCTCAAACTGTCGGGTCCTTATCCGGTGGTTGGAAAATGAAGCTGGAGTTGGCAAGAGCCATGCTACAAAGGGCCGATATTTTATTGCTGGATGAACCTACTAATCATTTAGATGTCTCGAATGTCAAGTGGTTAGAAGAATATTTGCTGGAACACACCGATATTACATCATTAATAGTTTCTCATGACTCTGGTTTCTTGGACATAGTTTGTACTGACATTATCCATTATGAAAACAAGAAATTGGCTTACTACAAGGGTAATTTGGCTGCGTTTGTTGAGCAGAAACCCGAAGCTAAATCATATTATACATTGACTGACTCTAACGCTCAAATGCGCTTTCCACCTCCAGGTATTCTAACAGGGGTTAAGTCTAATACTAGGGCGGTCGCCAAGATGACTGATGTTACTTTCGCTTATCCAGGTGCTCAAAAACCTTCCCTAAGTCATGTCACTTGTTCGTTGTCTCTGTCTTCTCGTGTGGCTTGTTTAGGTCCAAATGGGGCTGGTAAATCCACTTTAATCAAGTTATTAACTGGTGAATTGGTTCCAAATGAAGGTAAGGTGGAAAAACATCCAAATTTACGTATTGGTTATATTGCTCAGCACGCATTGCAACATGTGAACGAACACAAAGAAAAGACGGCTAATCAATATTTACAATGGCGTTATCAATTTGGTGATGACCGTGAAGTCTTATTGAAGGAATCTAGAAAAATCTCTGAAGATGAAAAGGAAATGATGACGAAGGAAATTGATATTGATGATGGTAGAGGCAAGAGAGCCATTGAAGCCATTGTCGGTAGACAAAAATTGAAGAAGTCTTTCCAATATGAAGTCAAATGGAAGTACTGGAAACCAAAGTACAATTCCTGGGTTCCAAAAGATGTCTTAGTTGAACATGGTTTTGAAAAATTGGTTCAGAAGTTCGACGATCACGAAGCTTCTAGAGAAGGTTTGGGCTACCGTCAATTGATTCCTTCAGTAATTACCAAGCACTTCGAAGATGTTGGTCTTGACTCCGAGATTGCTAATCACACTCCATTAGGTTCTCTATCTGGTGGTCAATTAGTAAAAGTTGTTATTGCGGGTGCTATGTGGAATAATCCTCATTTGCTTGTTTTGGATGAACCTACCAATTATTTGGACAGAGATTCTCTTGGTGCCTTAGCTGTTGCTATTCGTGACTGGAGTGGTGGTGTTGTCATGATTTCACATAATAATGAATTTGTTGGTGCTTTATGTCCAGAACAATGGATTGTTGAGAACGGTAAAATGGTTCAAAAGGGTACGGCACAAGTTGATCAATCTAAATTTGAAGATGGTGGTAATGCTGATGCTGTTGGCTTAAAAGCCGCTAACTTGACCAAACCATCTGTTGATGACGATGATTCCCCGGCTAATATCAAGGTTAAGCAAAGAAAGAAAAGATTAACAAGAAATGAAAAGAAGTTGCAAGCTGAACGTCGTCGTCTGCGTTATATCGAATGGTTATCGTCTCCAAAAGGTACACCAAAACCAGTCGATACTGACGATGAAGAAGATTGAAAGCCTACTGGCTAGTGTTTTATCTTCACTTCATTTTCTGTCTCACTTCGCTTCATCATCTTTTTTTTTAATGAGCTCTTGAGTGGAGCTTTCTTACTATGTTGATAGAGTTTAGAGCAAGTATATAGCGCTCTCCTTTTTTTTTCTGGGTAATTCATTTTTAATACAGAAGAGTTGGTATTGGTTCTTTTTATGTATACACAGTATATTTATTGGATATATAGAATTGAATTCAAGGAAACCTTTTTAATACTAACGTCATCCATGTTGATCAACAAGTTTTTTGGAGAAGAAGTGGTTATATACGGGCATCTTCAACAACATATGTTAAGGTGATCTTTATTGTCATATGATTCCCGAGTAACTTAAGTTATGAATCATGTTACACAAGTGTTCTAAGGATAATTTCTGACTCATGTGGCACAACTCGTGACTTTTAAAAGGGGCTGAATACACTTTTCTTGGCTCACATCTGCGTGGTAAATCCCTCACTGTATGAATTAATGGATATTGATCAAGAAATCCGGGTAAGAAGTACAGCTAGGGAGTATTGAAGTTCGATAATTTCCTCGAATGACAAAAAGGCGATGATGATTTTTCACTCTTCGAACTTACAACTGGCTAGATAGGTTAAAAAGATCATAAAAAAAAAAACAATATTCAATAGCCATGTCTACCTTCAATGCAGAAACTGCTGATAATTTAGAAGATATTGAGAAACAGTTCGCCGTTGTTGCTGTTGAGCAAGCGGAAACATACTGGAAATTATTAACAAGTGTTCCAGGTTCCAAGTTGCATTTGACCAAGTTTGATGACGAAATATATGAAAATTTTATTGAAAGATTCCCAGAGTACAAGGATGTTGAGAGAGTGAAAAAGTTCACAGAGGAGGAGCTAAAAACCAAAGAAGCCAAGGAAAGATGGAGAAAGTTCTTTACAATCTTTGAAAAAAAAATTGAGGATTATAACTTTGGTACTCTATTAAGAACCGACGCTTCTGCTGAATATGGTCAATTCACTACTTGTTTTGTCGTGAGGCTACAATTCTATGCTTTTGAAATTGCTAGAAACAAGCACGGTTTAAACGATTGGATTGCCGGCCAGAAATGAACTTGCATATATACTTGTGATTGATTATATACATAATACATTATATTACTTTATATGAACGAACAACACGGAACGTTCTTCCTAATTTACATATATATCATGCTTAGTAAATTATTAATGTGCGAAAAGCTGTACTTTATCATCTGAACTTTTAAAAACATATATTTAGGTGTATATCAATGTCTGTGGGAGTGATCATCAGCCGAGTCAAAATGAGTGTGCATATGACTTGTCGATACGTTATGATAGGAATTTTCAGAACTCTTATTACATGCAGACGTTTCATCAACGAATTCGACGTCCACTTTCCCGAGGTGCGGCACTTTCTGACGTAAATCTTCCCTTATAATTGAAATGGTGTTTTCCAATAGCTTTATGCCTACTTCTCGCCCGGAATTTAACACTGGCACTTCCAAAGTCGTGGTAGCACGAAGGTTTGGACCAGAAGCCAATATAGTGAGGTCTTTAACATGTAGCGGTCCTTTCAAACCCAAGTCGGTTTTCAGACAGCCTATACTGTTCTTTATTACAGATTCAATTTCCAAATAACGAGGATCAGTCGGTGGTATAGACTGATCCACTAACTCCTTCAATGAAGATAATATACCTTGCCCACCAGTTCTTATGATTAAACCCGACACTACGAGTCCACCTAAATTATCTAAAGACTGAATGTTGAAAAAATAACTCGACGTAATAGCTACCAAAGCCACCAACGACGTTAAAGAGTCAACACGATGATGCCATGCATTCGCCATTAGTACATTGGAGTTTGTTTGAATAGCAACTTTTTTCGTTGCCTGGAAAACCCATTCTTTCACCAGGATGGAACCTGCTGCAATCCATACGGCATTTACATTAGTGGCCTGTTGTGTTACTGACTGAGAATGTGAATGTGTCTCACCGATCAAATTAGCCATTGATTCCAGAATTGCATGGGGGATGACGGGCCCCACAATAGCGCATAACGATGACCAACCAATAGAAATACCAGCCATTGTCAAAATCGTAGATACTGCAAGAGACCCTACAGTTTCCACTTTGCCATAGCCATAAGGGTACTCAGAATTTGGTTTACGAGATGCATAGTGGACAGAAAATAGTGTTAAGAAATCCGATACTAAATCACTAAGAGCATGCACGGAGTCAGCAAGTAATGCTTGAGAATGAAACGTGATTCCTCCTATAAATTTCCCAACAGCCATTCCCACGTTTGATGCAAGACCTATCCATGTAATTTTCACACCAGGATTCTTTTTGATTTGTTGAACATTCAGCGACAATAGGGGATTGTCATGCATATGTGTGTGGTTGTGACCGTGTGTATGTTGTAGCAGTGACTTAGTTAAGGGTGTGGCACTCTCTTTTGATGGTTCACTATCGTTTCGTTTGGAAGTCAGCCCATCCTGTGCAAGTTTTTGTTCAACAAGCTCTTCATTATGTCTCTCCTCCCCACCTTCTTTATTTAGCGGCATTGAAGAATGCATGTGCCTGCTCGAGCTGACGAAGGTAGTTGTACTGTACAAATTGAGTAGTTTTACAGCCCTCTCAGTTGCATTGTAATTAGCGCTTTTATAGCCTGGAACTGACAGACCAAATTGCTTGATCGAGCCAATACTTATTCGTAGCATATATTTATTGCGTTTGCTTCTTTGAGCAGCTAATTCCTTATACTTCCTGAATTGAAAAAAAGGTTGTATAATCGTAAGAGCGCACCCAAAAGTTTTGACAATTAGCCCGGCTTTTACTACTACTCACAGACCTTAATTGATGTGAAATAAATAGTAATCTTAAAGAGAGTTAGCTGTTCAGCACAATAACGATACCGTACCCGCTAACTCCAGGGCAGCTGAATCAGACAGCAACGTTCCACCCCGTTTTCCTCTAATACTATTGTTGCACACCTGGATCTGAAAGTCCGTCAAACGGCACACCATGACGAAAAAGAATACTAATCGCATCAAACTGACATCAATAAAAACGTATAAACTGACAGCTATGGATCTACATAAAACTAGAGTAAACATACTAAATAGCTTGCAAAAAGAGACATCTTAGCCAAAGCCAAAGTCAAGGGCCAGATGAAGAAATAAAGAGGAGAAAGAAGAATTATAGGTAAAGAAATCGTCTCACTTACTGTCTAACGGTGAAACCTGCACTACAGACATGATAAAAAAATGTGTCCGCCGCTCCATCTACCAAACACCTTGGTTTCCGCTATCGTCATCATACTGGTCGTTTCCTGATCCAGACAGGTTGCGCCGTCCGCTGCCCATATTGGAGGATTGATAGCGGTTACTCTGAGTACCTCTTGTGCGGCCTTGTTTTTGCTGCTGACCTGAAGTCAAGAAATCGTCATCTTCATCGTCGTCTAACTCACCTTGAGTGTTAGTCTCGCGGTAAGTCTGAGTGTAGGTGCCACCACCGCTTCCTGCAGTGTAATCAGTGGTTTGTTGTTGGTAGTCATTACCGCCAACTTGTCTGTTTCCGCCTAGACTTGATTGTGGTTGTTGGTGTTGAGGGAAATTACCTTGATTCTGGTCACTGTAAGGATCAGCCTTGGAACCTTGATTTTTGAATTCTCTCTGTTGGTGTTTCTCGTGGCGTTGTTGTCTAGTTTGGTCGTCATCGTCGTTTTCGTAACGTTCATCGTGGTCGTTGCCGTGCAACTTGTCAGCGAATTTGTTTAATAAATTGGACATTTTTGAATTGTTACTTGTACTTAGTTTATACTCAATACTTATTGGATCTGCTTTTGAGAGGAATATGTTTATATGAGAACTGAAGAGAGGGAACAAATTATACTACCTTTAGTGAAATTGTGATGAGCTTTTATAATCCAAAAATTATTCGTCGTTCCAAGGGAGGCGCTTGGCAGTACGAATACAAAGGGACGTGCACGGAACTGAGACCAAAAAAAGGATGCCATATCTTTTCTGGCTCTTTTCTCTTCACTCCTCTGCGATATTTTGTTTCTATTATTCAGCATATGATTGGGGAATTTACCATCAAATGCGATCATAAGCAGAAAAGTGAAGCACTTCCCTGGCCACACCAAAGTAAAAGAAACGGTGAAGTTGGAAAGTGCTTCCTGGTATTACGCAATTCCTTTTTTTTTAAGGAAGCCAGGCCCAGTTCTATAACAACTGTGGTAAGGGAGGGGATACTAATACGCACAAGTGAGTACGTACCGGTTTATAGTATACGACTAAAGTAGAATAGTTAATTGAGCACATGAATGTCAAATTTTCTGATTACTGTTGTTTTTCCCGTTTGTGATCCCTAAAAGTCTTTGCATCTACTACGTAAATAGAACGTCCTCAAACCCATACATGGAACTACTAAAGCCTCTTTGCGTGAAGGGCCCTATAATTGGAATACTGGGTAGATGCAGGAAATTAAGGATACATGATCAACTGAAAGCCTTAATGAGGTAAAGAGTCCAGGCTCCCTTCATCTACGTAATTACCAACTCTCCTCTTCCCTTATTCAATTGTGTGAAATAACACATGGCTGAACGGCTGACGCGGAACTCCGAAAGTGACGAGAATAAACAATCATGATGAAGATGATGATGAACCGAATAACGAACAAGGCGAACCACAAGTACGCCACCACGACTATTCATTGCCATAAAAAGCAGTTGCCAAGTACAAGTTGGTAAGTCACGCATCATAAACTTTGAAAGGAGGGGCCAAGAAAGAAAGACGAAGCGTGCTATATCGAAAGGATGAGGGAAAAAAGAACTATAATCAATGTGTTGAAAAATTCAGCAACATCTCATTTCATCAAGAAACTGACGCCAGATATTTCTTTGCCGTCTATACCGGAAGCCATTAATGTCGTGCAGCAGCACAACGCAACGGATCCTGTGAGGCTAAAGCTTTTCCATACACCGCGGATGGTTTCACAGGGGGCACATTTTGCCTTTTGTTTGCCAACGAAAAAATCACATTACAAGCCACTATTACTTTCACAAAGTGCACTTGACGAGTTTGGTTTGGTGCAGGACCAGGACTTGGAGAGAATACTAGCTGGAGAGAAAATATACTACACTGATGATATCTTCCCGTACAGTACGGTGTACTCTGGATTCCAATTCGGTTCATTCGCTGCGCAGTTGGGGGACGGGCGTGTGGTAAACTTGTTTGATCTTAAGGACAGCCGTACGGGGCAGTGGCAAACGTTTCAGTTGAAGGGAGCAGGTATGACGCCATTTTCCCGGTTTGCAGATGGAAAGGCTGTTTTAAGGTCGAGTATACGTGAGTTTATAATGAGTGAGGCATTACACAGCATTGGTATTCCTTCCACAAGAGCCATCCAATTAACCCTGCTACCAGGGACGAAGGCGCAAAGACGCACCCAGGAACCGTGTGCTGTTGTATGTCGGTTTGCACCAAGTTGGATCCGATTGGGTAACTTCAACTTATTCAGGTGGAGGCAGGATTTACAAGGATTGATCAAGTTATCAGATTATTGTATTGAGGAACTGTTTGACGGAGGGGCACAATTTGAAGGGAAGCCCGACTTTGATGTATTTAGAAAGGATTTTTTCCCTGACAGTGAGAAAAAAATCGATGAGCAGGTAAAAAAGGATGAAAATGGGAAGGAATTGATGAGTGAAGAAGACGTTTCAAAGTTGAGTAAGTATGATAAGTTCTTTAGGCATGTGGTTAGTTTGAATGCCAACACAGTTGCACATTGGCAAGCATATGGCTTTGCAAACGGTGTCTTGAATACAGATAATACTTCAATTATGGGTCTGACCATTGATTACGGTCCATTTGCATTTCTGGACAAGTTTGAACCGAGTTTCACCCCAAATCACGATGACACGGCAAATAGATATTCGTTTGCCAATCAGCCAAGTATCATATGGTGGAACTTGCAACAATTTGCCAAGGACCTCGCGTGTTTGTTGGGACTCAAATCCCATGATCTTGAATTATTACTCAAGGGCGAATTGGATTTCGTTGACGACACCCTTGAGAAGACCATGATTAAAAGGGTGCAAAAGTTGGTGGAGCTCAGTGCAAACGAATACAAGTATGTGTTTACCACCAGATACGCACGGTTGATGTCCCAAAGGCTTGGTGTAGATTTGGATTTGGAACCATACATGAACTCTACAAGCGGTAAAGATGTTAGGCGCGCAGCAGCGAAATCCAGAGAATTCTGCGCCGTTATTGTCGAACCATTGCTAGATATCCTGCAAGCTACTAAGATTGACTATAACAATTTCTTTATTCATTTGCAGAACTATATGGGGCCGTTCTTCATCAAGGACAAAAAGGAAGCTACGACGCTCTTTGGAGCTTTTGACGAGGAGTACTTAAGAATGTTCTTCAGCACCGAGCAAATGGAAAAAATGGCAGAAAATGAAAATACTCTTATTGCGGGTGAGAAACTTCTTGATTCCAATGGTGAACATCGTCTGCTCGACGAAAAACTGGAAAAAGTATACAATTGGACGCAAGACTACTTAACACTGATTCCGCCTACAGGGGCTACAAATAGGGCGTTGCTCGCTAGGAAAGCCAATCCATTGTTTGTTCCCAGAAGTTGGATTTTAGAGGAAGTAGTTGACGACTTGATGTACGATCAAAGGGACAGCCTACAAGATCCCGATTCAAATCTAGATACATCTGCCCTAAAGAAGCTATTTCTCATGAGTGTAAACCCATACGATCGCGCTAAGTGGGACGACTCTTTGAGGCCTGATCTGGAGGAGAAATGGGCCAATCTTTCGCACCAAGAGGGTTCGAAATTTATGAAACAGGCCTCTTGCAGCAGCTAAAAGAAACCATGTTTTTGTACGTTTACATCTTTATATATAAATAGTAATCGTAAGTACGGTAGCCGCCAATTGCCTAAAACCTCCCTGGTATAGAAATTCATGTACACCGCGTTTAGCGAGAATCGTGTGTGAGCTCCAAAAGGAAAAAGACAAGGATAGCCGAACGACGGGCGTCAGACACGAACACGAAAACTAAATTAATAAAGAACGAAAAAAGAGGAAGCGAGGCGGAGACGAATGGAAAGGCAGAGACAGGTACCGGTAGATAAACAGGAAGGGTAAAAACAGCGAAAGAACAGTCTCCGTCTGTTTGACTGCGTACCCATCGTTATTGTCCGCTACCACGCCAATGACGAAACGAGCTCACACATATACGTCTCCTACGCATTTGTCATATGCCTCAGACTTTGAAGAATCTGCCTTCTTGCCTTCTGTTCCGGCTGCTGACCAAGCTCTCTTCCTTTTCCTTGCATTTTTTATATATTAACTATCCCTCTTTTTTTGATTTGTATCTTGAGTCTGGTTAACCAGTATCTTGTAATGCGCATCTGAAGTGATCGCTCTCAAGAACTATCACAACCCGTCCTTGCTTATATTACCGTTTTTGGAAACTGCGGAATTTTTTTGGGAAAGAATAAGGAATAAGCGGAGGCACCGTAAAGGAAAAAGAAACGGACGAAGATCAAGTACGGATATTTTTGGCAAGAGCTCTATAAAAGAGAGAATCGTCAGTAAAACGAGATATAACTCATCCCTGCATAGAACCTCGATTAAAACACGGCCCTAAGGATGCAAATACTAGTGACACTATGGTGTCTAATATGTACTTACTTGGCAGTACCAGTAGCTGCCAAGAAAAGGACTTTGACAGCGACCTCTTTAGTCACGTGCATGGAGAACTCACAGCTTTCAGCCAACAGCTTCGATGTGTCATTTTCTCCAGATGACAAATCGTTGCATTACGACCTGGACATGACTACACAGATCGACTCGTTAATATATGCTTACGTGGACGTATATGCTTACGGGTTCAAGATTATTTCTGACAACTTCGATGTGTGCAGCATGGGTTGGAAGCAATTTTGCCCTGTGCACCCAGGTAACATACAGATTGACTCTATTGAATACGTCAGCGAGAAATACGTTAAGATGATTCCAGGAATCGCGTATCAAGTGCCGGATATTGATGCTTACGTAAGAGTGAATATTTATAACAACGTCAGTGAAAATTTGGCGTGTATCCAGGTTTTCTTTTCGAACGGGAAAACCGTTTCACAGATAGGTGTTAAATGGGCGACAGCTGTTATTGCTGGTATTGGTCTTCTAACTTCTGCCATCCTGTCCACTTTCGGTAATTCTACAGCGGCATCTCATATTTCAGCAAACACCATGTCACTGTTCTTGTACTTCCAGTCTGTTGCCGTGGTTGCTATGCAACACGTTGATAGTGTTCCACCGATTGCTGCTGCCTGGTCCGAGAACCTTGCTTGGTCGATGGGGTTGATCCGTATCACGTTTATGCAGAAAATTTTCCGTTGGTATGTAGATGCAACCGGAGGCTCTGCATCGTTGTATTTGACTGCGACAACAATGTCAGTTCTTACGCAAAGAGGACTGGATTACTTAAGATCAACTTCGATTTACAAGAGAGCGGAGAATGTCTTGTATGGTAATGCAAACACTTTAATCTTCAGAGGTATCAAAAGAATGGGATACCGTATGAAAATCGAAAATACGGCCATTGTTTGTACTGGATTTACATTCTTTGTGCTGTGTGGATATGTCTTGGCTGGATTCATTATGGCCTGCAAATATGGTATTGAGTTGAATATAAGATGTGGTTGGATACGAAGTGATCGGTTTTACCAATTTAGAAAGAACTGGAAGTCCGTTCTAAAGGGATCGTTGTTAAGATATATCTATATCGGGTTCACACAACTAACAATTTTAAGTTTTTGGGAATTTACTGAAAGAGACTCTGCTGGGGTTATTGTTATTGCATGTCTATTCATTGTTTTGTCATGTGGGCTGATGGCTTGGGCCGCATACAGAACGATTTTTTTTGCAAGTAAATCAGTGGAAATGTATAATAACCCAGCAGCTTTATTATACGGGGACGAATATGTCCTAAACAAGTACGGATTTTTCTACACCATGTTCAACGCAAACCATTATTGGTGGAACGCCCTCTTAATGACGTATGTTTTTGTCAAAGCTTTATTCATCGGATTCGCACAGGCGTCCGGTAAAACGCAGGCATTGGCTATTTTCATCATCGACTTAGCATACTTCATTGCCATTATCCGTTATAAACCGTATTTGGACCGTCCAACGAATATTGTCAATATTCTTATTTGCACTGTAACTTTGGTCAACTCTTTTCTTTTCATGTTTTTCTCAAACTTATTTAATCAAAAGTACGCTGTCTCTGCTATCATGGGTTGGATATTTTTTATTATGAACGCAGCATTTTCTTTGATCTTACTGTTGATGATTCTGGCCTTTACCACAATCATTTTGTTTTCTAAGAATCCTGATTCTAGGTTCAGACCAGCCAAGGATGATAGAGCATCTTTCCAAAAGCATGCTATTCCTCATGAAGGTTCGTTGAATAAATCCGTGGCTAACGAATTGATGGCTCTAGGAAATGTGGCAAAAGATCATACAGAAAATTGGGAAAACGAACTGAAGAGTCAAGAGGGCCAGAGTGAAGATAACCTCTTCGGCATTGAATACGATGATGAAAATACCAATACTAATTCGGATAATGCGGAAAGTAGTAGCAGAGAAACCAGTCGTCCAACATTTTCCGAAAAAATTCTACGTTCTTTATCAATTAAAAGGAATAAGAGTAAATTAGGTAGTTTCAAAAAGAATATTCCACATAAAGCAGCACAACAAGAGGTCTCGCCCGATCGGGCTAGTCCTTCACCTAACAGCAAGTCATATCCAGGTGTTTCGCACATGAGGCAAGAATCTGAGGCTAATAATGGACTAATCAACGCATATGAAGATGAACAATTTAGCCTAACGGAACCAAGCATACTGGAAGATTCTTCCAGTTCAATTCAAATGCACACTATGCCAGTACGAGATTTAAGCTTGAACAGTGTTCCAAACTCTCAAGATGTCACTAAAAAAGCAAATATCTTGGATTCTAATTATTCATAAGCCTCCTTGATGAAATTAAGGTAAAAAAGAGCAAGGTGTTTAACTAATAACGACAGCTCTACTGCATTATTTTTCAGACTCTTTTGAGACTGGAAATTCAATTACTCTGAAGGATAAATATTTTAATAATCGTATCATTCACTTATGTATTTTTAACAATAAGACTTTCCACTTCATTGCGCTGGGTGCCAGCTTAATATGTATGGGTGCACGTATTTAAACAGTCTTTTTTTCTTGGGCGCGGTGCAATGAGTGAAAGAGATTTTCTTCTATTCAAAACTAATGTTCATCTTATATTGTGAAGAACATGTTTTGGTGAAACTGAGCTTTTGTTGTTACATTTCGTAAGAACTAACCAATCATCAAAAATGTCCAAGATCACTTCCTCTCAAGTCAGAGAGCATGTCAAGGAATTGTTGAAGTACTCCAACGAAACCAAGAAGAGAAACTTCTTAGAAACCGTTGAACTTCAAGTCGGTTTGAAGAACTATGACCCTCAAAGAGACAAGCGTTTCTCTGGTTCTTTGAAGTTGCCAAACTGTCCAAGACCAAATATGTCCATCTGTATCTTCGGTGATGCTTTCGATGTTGACAGAGCTAAGTCTTGTGGTGTTGATGCCATGTCCGTTGATGACTTGAAGAAGTTGAACAAGAACAAGAAGTTGATCAAGAAGTTGTCCAAGAAATACAACGCTTTCATCGCTTCCGAAGTCTTGATCAAGCAAGTTCCAAGATTATTGGGTCCTCAATTGTCTAAGGCCGGTAAGTTCCCAACTCCAGTTTCTCACAACGATGACTTGTACGGTAAGGTCACTGATGTCAGATCTACCATCAAGTTCCAATTGAAGAAGGTCTTGTGTTTAGCTGTTGCGGTCGGTAACGTTGAAATGGAAGAAGACGTTTTGGTTAATCAAATCTTGATGTCTGTTAACTTCTTCGTTTCTTTGTTGAAGAAGAACTGGCAAAATGTTGGTTCTTTGGTCGTCAAGTCCTCCATGGGTCCAGCTTTCAGATTGTACTAAGCCTAATTACATTTTATTATAAATATAGTTTTTAAAATTCTTATTTAACTGTATAAGAAGAAAGTAATTTAAGTTATGTTGTATTTGGTATATAGTAAGATATTAAGAGTATAGTAGCTTATTTTTGACTTCCATTTCACCGCTCTGATAGGAAAGTGCGGCGCGGAAGGGAAATAGTAGGGAATTGCTCTGCTTTCCCCTGTTTAAGATCAGAAATAACAAAGAAGGATTCCCAATAGAGAAGGCGTTCAGGGGGTCTTTGTGTTTTATTAAGTAATGAAATATCGAAAAGAACTTGTTTAAAGTTTTGCAGATAAGCAAGAAGCATTATGGCTAATGAGCAAGATCCCAATAAGTCTCTCCTTAATGACGTTCTGGCTCGGAGTATGTCCGAACTTTATGATGATGATGACGATAACGATAGTGATATGTGTAGGGCAAACGATGAAGGAGAGGATGTTTTTGATCTCCCACTTAAAGCAAGTGTGTCTCAGAGTCGGAACTTCTCTGAAGTAAACGATGTATTAGATCCGCTTTCTAGTTTGCATGGCCCGTCCAAGAAGGTTAGGTTTGAACAGCAAAAGCAACAACAGCAACAACAGCAAATTAATAATGACTTTAATACAAACGTAAACCTGAGAAGCCCGTCCGGCAAAAAAATGGGTGTAGAGCAGCTAATACAGTCTGCGAACGAGATCAACGATTTCTTCGCTAACAACATTGACAAGGTAAATGGCTTTAACTCGGAGCTTTTGAGCAGTAGTAGCAAGTTACCTGGAAGGGCAAAGAGCGACACAGCAACTCAAGGTACCGGTCGCTTAGATTCTATGTCCAACTTTGCTTTGAGCGACACCGAGCTAGACAATGATGATGATAATTATCTCTTGGATCCTCTTTCAAATGCTAATTCTAGTACTGCAACTGCGGAACATCATGGCTATAGCTTATTAGACAAGGCTTTATCTGCGTCTGATAAGGAAATAATATACACGAATAAAGTGAATTCGAATAGTCAGATAGACTCTGATAATTATTCTCACGAGAGTGGAGCCAGTACTAATAACGAGACAGATGACAATGCATCTCCAGAGATCCTAGACTACACAAAATTTGATTCGTTCCCTTATCCCCCGTCCTCTGCGTCTAATGAAGAACCACCAGATTTAAGAGTGCTAAGTATCGAGTGTGAGCAGGAAAACGAAAAAGAGCTACGACGAATATCTTTATTGTTGGATCATTACGAATCGATACCGAAAATACCAAATTTGTCAGATAATGAGGCCCTATCTAAATTTCGTGAGAATATTGAATTGATTTTACAGCTATCTAAAAAAATTGATGAAAATGCAAATATTTTAGCCATTTCCTCTGAAGACCCTCAAAAATTTGTTAATTTTGTAATGAAAAACCCTCCTTCGTTATCATTCAGAGATTTTATTGATAGAATTCAGAACAAATGCATGTTTGGTGCGGTTGTTTACCTTGGTGCTACCTATCTTCTCCAACTGGTATTTCTTACAAGAGACGAAATGAATGGTCCCATCAAGTTAAAGACTAAATTGCAAGAGGACCAAGCCCATAGGATTATCATATCCACAATACGAATTGCCACTAAGTTACTAGAAGACTTTGTTCACTCACAGAACTATATTTGCAAAGTGTTTGGTATCTCAAAAAGGCTGCTAACCAAACTAGAAATCTCTTTTATGGCATGTGTAAATTTTGATGGATTAATGATCACCTGTGAAAAAATAGAAAAGACACTGCATATTCTTGATGATACAAGACAGGCATTAGGAAATACATGACCTTTCATATATTATTGGAAAGGGTTTCATTGCTCTTTCCCTTTTTTTTTTATATGCATTTATTTTAATCGTCGTATGATTTTGTTTGATTATACATACATATACATTCTTGAACGCAAACAATGTAAACTCGCAAAATTAAGCATGAGGTGGAAGAACACAAGCGATTAATTATATGCAGTGAATTACAAAAGCCCTTGCAGTACGAAATTCCTATTATTTGCGTACAACATGCTGCGGTATTGTACTCTATATCGTTCTTTAATTATATCGTATACGCCTGTATTACCCGACAACTCCGTCTGCAACGCGTTGACCAGAAAAATTGAGCAAGAGATCGCATAAAAACCAAAAGAAGGAAACAAGCTACCTGTCAAGAAAGTTGATATAGTGGATTCTCTAGAAACATAATAAAGTTAAGATCACTATAATAAATCATTAAAGTTGGAATAATGGCCGGTTGGGATATTTTTGGTTGGTGTATGTTATCGATCTATTCACATTTTTCGAATGCTTAGTTTTACTCAATGTGGTTAACATTGAATGCTCTCAGCATAAGTAATATTCGTCTTACCTGAAAAAATCATTTTCATTACTAACTTTATTTATTGTACAGTCAGAGATGTATTGGCTTCCCTTGGTTTGTGGAACAAGCATGGTAAACTACTTTTCTTAGGTTTGGATAATGCCGGTAAGACCACATTACTACATATGCTAAAGAATGATAGATTGGCAACTTTACAACCAACATGGCATCCAACTTCTGAAGAATTGGCTATCGGTAACATCAAGTTTACCACTTTTGATTTGGGTGGTCATATTCAAGCACGTCGTTTATGGAAGGATTATTTCCCAGAAGTTAATGGTATTGTCTTTTTAGTCGATGCCGCTGACCCTGAAAGATTTGATGAAGCACGTGTTGAATTGGATGCTCTATTCAACATTGCTGAATTAAAGGACGTTCCCTTTGTAATCCTTGGTAACAAGATCGATGCTCCAAACGCTGTTTCTGAGGCCGAACTACGTTCTGCTTTAGGGTTATTGAATACCACTGGCTCCCAAAGAATTGAGGGTCAAAGACCAGTTGAAGTTTTTATGTGTTCCGTTGTTATGAGAAATGGTTACTTGGAGGCATTTCAATGGCTATCTCAGTATATTTAATTGACGTATTTATCTACACCATTTATATGACATTCACATGAATTCAACAGCTTTGTATTAATCAAGAAAAGAGCATAAGTTGCCATCTCATGACTTTCGAACGCAGTAACTCCGTGATCGTGAGATATTTAAACCCAATAGGTTGAATAAAAGTATGTTACATGTCAATTATAAATATATATACATATATATATATATAGAAAAACTATCTCCTCATCTTCCGCGGACGAGATTCGTTTTCACCATCCATGGTTGTTCTCTTACCATTCTTAGCGAAGTATTCTTTTTTCTTCTCTTTATCCTTTTGTGCCTTTTCTTCCTCCATCTTGGCCAATTTTTTTAATCTTTCCTTACGTTGAACAGCCTTTTGCTCCTTTCTCTTGCTGTCTTTAGCTCTCGAGATCGTCAACACTTTTTGCATAAATGACCTTGCCTTTTTTTCATCACCACCTAGCACCACAGCTCTCTTAGCCATGTAAGTCTTCTTCTTTTGCGGTTTCATTTGATGGATTTGAGATTTAAATGGTAAGTCCTTTTGAACAGCTTTTGGAACTTTTAAGCCGTTAAAGTGCCTTTCAACACGCTCTATCTTTTGGTATGCACTATCTGGGTTTGATGGTGTTTCCAAGCTCATAGCAGCTCTTATTTGACCTGTTAATCTTAAACCTTTCCATTCAGTTTTCTTCTCCAACAGTAAAGAAGTAACAGGGTTATAGAATTTCTTAACATGAACAGGATACCACGACCTTAGAATTACAATATCACTCATTAGGATTTTGTCTTCAAAAGCAGCTCTAAAATGACCTTCAGGTTTTGAAAGAGCTCTTTTAATTTCACCACGAATACCTGAAACGGTTTTGATCTGTGCACCCTCAAACCTAGCGACTTCCATAGCACTTGAAAACATATCTTTTATAAAGGCTGTGTTTTTGAAAACTTTATAAGGAAAGCCTACTAATTTTAACTTTTTTACAATTTCGACATTAACGTCAATTTCTTCGACAATACCAGTTGCTGCAATTCTGAAACCGTTTCCAGTATCACTATTGGCAACAATTTGAACACCACAGAAAGGTGTGTTAGGAGAACACAAAGGACCGTAGAAGGCTGCATTACAATAAGTATGTTCTGGTGTATACTTCAACATTCTCGTTCTGGTTCTGGAGTCACTTGTAGTGTAAATTGGTAAGGTTTGGAACCTTCTCCAACCTAAGGACAACACCAATGGATCGTTGGTCTTTAAAATCTTTTTGTGCCAACGATGCCTTCTCAACCTAGCTTTGACAATACCAAATTTTAGCTCAGTTGGCAATAAACCGCCCATAACGATGGGGAATTTCGGGTTGAAATTTTTAATAAATTCCATTGGAACTTTCTCGAAAACAATGCGTACATAAGAGCCTGCTTTGAAACCTTCTATTCTTTGACGTTGTTCTGGAGTCATTTCTTGGTATTCCATATTGTTGATTTCTAACTGTTTGGATATCTTAGCCTTTTGTAGTTCATACCATGTATCGTATTCATTATTTTCGTCATCTTCCTTGAAGTTTTCACCTTCTTCTATCTCAAACTGTGCACGTAGTTTCTCTTTTTTGGTGGCATTTAATTCTCTTTCTTGTTCCATAGTCAGGTCCTTTTTCTCTTCCGCGTCAAAATTAGTAAAGGAGTTGTCATCTCCATCTTCATCTGATTCTTCATTTTCACTCTCGCCTTCGCTTTCTTGATCACTATTATCTTGGGCATGTTCAGAATCATTCTCATTTTCTAAGTCTTCGAAATCACCGTATAATTCTTCCTCATCTTCATTAGAGGCTTTCTTTGTTTTTTCCCTGTCTAATGTCCCCGCACTAATGAATCGGTCTTTGATTGAATCAACGTTGTTCCATTTTTTAGACAGTTTCTCGAAAGTATCAAAATAGGGAGCAAACTTTTCCAAATCAATGGTATCTTCTTTAATATCCTTTTTTGTAACCGTCCCATCCTTTTTCTTGAAAAAGTCATCATCTACATCTTCTTCAATGTCACTTTCGCGCTCGTTGTCATCATCCTCACCCCTCCATCTTCTTATACACTCTTTAGGTGAAATGTTATCCATGTATATCAGCTTGCCAATATTCCAAGTTCTTTTCTTATTCTCAGTTTTCTTAAGTTTATTTGCTGCAGTTCTTTCCCATGAGAACTCGTCTTCACTCTCTTCGAACTCAGAATCCGTTTCCAGAGATAATTTCTCAGGAGCTCGTTCATTGACATTGTTAAAATCGATTTCCATCATCTTTGGTTCGAAATTCTCCATATCATCATCATTTGGGTTAACTTCTTCATCGCTTGGTAAGTTATCAATATCTGCATCTTCGTCCTGAACTGACTTACCATAAATTCTTGGTTTCCTGAGACTTGTTCTTCCCTTGCTTTTACCCTCATCACCCTCAGTAAATTGTTCATCTTCTTCTGCACTCATAGTTTCATCTTCGGCAACTTCATGAAGTTCAGTACCGTTAGTGAACAACTGTAAACCGACACCATCAAATTTTTCGGCAATGCTTTGCTCAACACTTTGCAGGCCCGTCATAAGCTTTTCACCTTCACCTCTTTCTTGACCGGGGACAAAACTTGGTTCTTCATTTTTCTTCCCAACGTCAATATAAACAGCATCCTTATCCATTAATACGCCTCCGACATCAGACATCGGTGCATAAATCAGCTTGTCTTTATCATCCAGCCTTTTACGTCTCCTTGTTGTGGAGCCTGTAGCATTGTCTCCGCTAGCCTTTGCCTCTTCTTTCATCTTTTCACGCTCAGAATCATCCAATTTTTGTTGATAAAAAGGTGTTGGACATGGATCAGGTAACTTCTCAATCTGCGCTATTGAGAAATCACCGACACCAGCAATATGCACCCTAGTGCCCGGAGCAGAGGGCAACGGCGTACCGTGCAAATAACCATAGAGAGCAATTCTACGATCTATTTGCTGTCCTTGGGTCTCTATTAATTCGGGATGAGTCAAATCTGTGAACCTATCAGCTAACATATAAGGATGCTCGTTTCTCCATTTTAATGGTCTAAATTTCATAACAGATATAAATCGAGAAAGATTCAAAATTTCTCTATCGGGATATCTTCCATTAATAACACCAGATAAATAAAATAACTTTGCACCTTGGTAAACTTCTGTCCAAAATCTATGCTTTAATCTTTTCTTTGAGGCCCTCAAAGTAGACTGTGATTTAAATAGATCAAGATGCGTAGCTACACCAAGAACTCTTGGCATACCATGGTGTTGAGCAATATTCAAAAATTCCATTGTTTCCATTTCAAAGCCGAAATTACCATCGATTAGCAAAAGGACTAAGTCAGCAATCTTAGCAATATCAATCATCCCGTTTAAATCATCTGCAGGACATTCTAAAAAAGTCAATCTTCTATGTTTACCAGAAACGACAGTAATAGGTCCTTGAATATCATTCAAAGTGCTTTTGGTCATTCTCCTTACTAGCGACCTGATTAAAGTGGTCTTACCTGTTCCAGGTGGACCAACGACAGCGACGATAAATGGAGGCGGATCATCGTCTGGAGTACGATCAACCATAGGTACATGCAGTTTTCTTTCATTTACATCACTTGACCTCTGCATAGTTCTCGCCATTTTACCAGGAGCTGCGACAGCAAAGGCCTTTGCGTTATGGCCCTGCGTATGCAGCTTCTTTTTTGCTGTGTTCTTCTCCTTCGCCTTACGGTGCTGTTTGTTAGACTGCTCCATGGTTTATAGATAGCTTATATTTTTGTATCAAGGAATATTTTTATGTGATATCTTTTACTTAACAGTTGTGAAAACTTTCCTTAATTTTGAAGTGTCAATAGCTCATCTCTTTGAAAAATTTTCATTTCTACGGGCGATCAAATGAAGAATAAAATAAGAAAAAAGAGAATCTTCTGCGCAGGGAAATGTTCCAGATCTAGAGTGTTACAGATATATAAAGAATTTTTGAAATGTTATAACGGGTATTTATGTGCTTTATGCTGGATGTGTACCCACTAGGTTTTCGTTTTGACAATTTCTTAGGGTCTGCAGTAGTCATAATAATTAACACAGTGTGCTTTTGCTTTACAAGAATTCTTGAAGGTTCGTAAAGGAAAATGACGAGATATATAGCAATACTTCCACGTATCAATAGTAAATTTCTTTGAACCATATTGTTCGTGGTAATATTATTTAAGAATTTGATCTTGTATTATTTTTTCCATTTTCCTTTCTTTACTAAATACATGACTAGTTTTCTTGCACGCGTCACGTCAATTGTGAATATGATCAACGTTATAAGAGTTGGCGTTGGTAAGCAGACGGTTGATGATTTTCATCTAGCAAGAAGCACTACCCTTGGTTTGATTTGGTTTTCAGATTCTGAGCTGATTTCAAAGAAAAATGGTGCTGCTCAATAGAAAGAAAATACAGCCCAGTAAACTGCAGCAATCTGCGGATTTAACCGAGAAAACTACCTGGGTTATAAATGAAACAGGTGAACGTATCACAAATTATGACAGTTACCTAGAAAGACAAGAGTTTTACAACAGGAATGTATTCACCTGCGAGGTTAGTGGAACTGATGCTCTCTCTTACTTCACGGCATTGAAAAGCGAAGAACAGCACCGTAAAGAGGTAGAATCTCATCTATCAAAAGAACTAAGAAAAGCGATAGCAAATTATGTAAATTTCAATTTGACAAGGAGAGTATCAAATCTTGTGGACATAACATTTCAGCGTTTCAGTAACCGATTTTTTAGAGACGACATAGTATGCTTGAGAGGTGTCAAAAAAAAAATATTGTCTAAGCATAAAGATAAAGAGTACAGGTTATTGGAACCTCAAAGTGTTCAGTGTAATGCCACATTGTTCGTTGTTAAAGATGTATTTCGATCTAGCAAGATCATTGAAAGTGAAATGGAGGAAACAGCCGCTCCAAGTTTGTCCCTGCATTTAATCACGGAATGCCTGGACCAAAAATCTAAAGGTTCAGCTTTGATTGTGAACCAGAACGAGATTGAAAG
Organism: Saccharomyces mikatae IFO 1815; assembly: GCF_947241705.1. NCBI lineage: Eukaryota > Fungi > Ascomycota > Saccharomycetes > Saccharomycetales > Saccharomycetaceae > Saccharomyces > Saccharomyces mikatae. Next base: position 717,598 of record NC_079261.1, on the reverse strand, counting down.
GCCAAAATCGCACTTTTCGAAATTCAGAATTGCATGTTTTCTCAACGAAATACTCATAAAAGTATCAAATAAGAAACATGCACCATGGAAAGTGAAACAAGAATATATAGAAACATATGACGTGAGCCCTAAATGCCCTCCCCAAATGGTCAAATATCTACCAGATGAACTGAACCCAGCTTCCACCGGGCTATATACACCCCTCACCATACCACTGGATGAAGATACTGAGCCCGCTGTCTGGGAAGAGAGACCACTTTCGAAAATGCAAATAATTAATGACGAGATTTCGGTTAGATTTCAAAATGTCTGTAATACTGCAAAAATAATTAATTGCAATTCTTCAAAGGGAACTATCAATGACAAGGAGCTTCCATTCACAGGACCATCGACACCGTTTAAAAGCATCTGCTACTTAGATAGTTCCTTAGAATATAAAACTATCGACCAGCGATGGTATGGAGAGTGTACTCGATTTTCAACAGAACGACTATTGGCTGTCTATCAATTTCTCAGCTCTTTTGGGCACTTTATTGGTCTACCGCATTTCAATTTTGATCAATTTCTTACCACTATAAAGTGCACTGATTCAGAAACTCTAGTAGACGAATATGTGAAGATAAACTTTGTCAAAGTCGATCACAATAAAAGTACTACCACAAATGGGAAGCTAGGGGACGGAAAAGAGAACCAAATAGTTATAGGCAACGTATCCCAGAATGAAAGGACCAACATTCTTGATCCGGATAAGGGCTACTTGTTACCAAGCAACTTCACAAGAAATCAAGCAATGAGAAATTTTATAATGAACAGAAGTACTGAGTTTTTGAACTACTCGATTTTCAAAGGTAATGCTGTTAATAGTGAAGCTGTGGATTTAGATTCTTATGAAAAAGCAAGTGAAGTATATATTACTATAGTTTGTTCTTTAATATGCCTGGTGAAAAATGAAAAAAATGACTGGGATTGTAAAATGATGAAAGATCGGATTGAAGAAAAGCAAAAGATAGAAGAAGAAAAAACTACTGCTAAAGTAACCTTAGAAAAATGTCTCAATCATGAAAAGATTAGCTGGACTAAACTTTTATCCAGAAAAAATTTCAAGAACGGTAATTGGTTGATCTGTTTGTTGGGAATACTTCAACAGAATACACATGTACCAACACATAGTGATATCGTACAGTGTTTTGAGGATAAAGTACTACCTTTGTCTATGAACTTTGATAATTTAGGTGAGGAACTATGGCATAACTTTCGCACAAGAGTATCTAAGAAAGATAAAATTGACGTTCTATGGGTTCTTGTAGAAGTAGCTTCTAATTTTTCGAATTTTATCAAGGAGCTAGTAGATGGAGTACCGAAATTGTACCATGGGATTCGTTCAGAACTGGACAGTGCAAAAAAAAATTATCAGGACTTGAAATATCAGTTACAAAACTTGCCCAAAGAACACATACAACTTTACAATAACAATCCAGTAGATGGACGTTCATCATATGAATACGAGACTAGAACAAATGAGCTTAAGGTGAAAATGGGTTATTCAATGGAGGATATCACCTATTTAGAGGCACAATTAGTTCAGAGCGATGTTAAAAGGTTAGAAATATTAGGTAAAGATAGAAATGGAAATCGATTTTATTGGATGGATTCAAATTGGTTCTCTTCATCCAATTACCAAAAGAATGATTGGCATTACAATTGCTGTTACTTGTGGGTTCAAGGACCCTCTGAAGCGGATGTGAGCTTTTACTTGAATGTGGACAAAGATTCTTTGAAAAAGTGGGAGTTATCAGCAAGAGAAAATGGCACTGCTTGTGCAACAAAGGAAGTATTTTCAATATTCAAGTCAGCAGAAGGGTCTTACTTGCAAACTGGTCAAAATGAAGATGCCATGTTGATTGATGCAAACGGCATTTTAAGAAAATCAACAGTTCTGTCACCTATATACAGAAAGATAATATCAGAAACTCCAGAACAGCTCTTACTTTCTCCTGACCAATGGATTTTCTTCAGTGATACAGGAGATATACCCATGTTACTGGACAGGTTAGATGATCTAGGAGAAAATGAACGCCAATTAAAAAAAGCTTTGGCATCCAAAATGGACCGTATCGAAGCGTCGTACAAGCAACAGCTCAGAGTGAAAAGAAGTGTTGAATCAGATAAATCCTTCAAAAAAAACCACAAAATCTTAAAAATGAACGAGTTCACACTGTCTGAATTAAAGAGAATTGGGAGGGTTGGTATACATAATGACGAATATCGTTCTACTATGGAGAAAATCGCCAAAGAACTAACGAGGGTACATAATGATCAAATTACAAAAAAAATTTTCAAAGATGTGGCACGCCTTGGAAGGTCTGAAAGGACTTTTCTCGAAAAGCAGTGTAGTTTACTTTATCCTTTGGATTTTCATTTCGAACAATTAAAAACAATCGATGATGATTTTATTGTTAAAATAAAGAAGCAGAGGCAAGAGGAAATCCTCACGAAGCTTTTGAATCATCAGAGAAATAAATATATCATTTCTACTGCAGACTATAGGTCAAACCCTATACAAGCAAAAAGGACTTCACACCATAATGTGCAAGACATGTTAGAGGAAGTGAAATGTCAACTTAATTCAAGACGTAGAGAGAATGATAACAATTATTAGAGCCAGGGTTTTGGTGCAAATCATTCTTATGGTACATGTTTCGAAACGCCATTACGAAGATTTTCCGGTATTTAGTTTATATTATCATTATATCTATAGAAGTTAGCCCATTTTTACCATAAACTGTAATGGTTCTATGCATTTACCCGGACATTCTAGAGATTTATTACGAGCTGAAAAAACAACGTTAAACTTGATCCTTTGTAGACACCCTTAGTATAGCTCTTGATAAACACTATGTTTTCTATACTAATCTATTTAAGTAGATCAACCTTCAATCATGTCAATCAACAGATTTGCTTCAGGCCGATTCCCCGTCCTCCTTAGAAAGGCTCCTTTTTATTACTCGAGAGCCTATTTGCATGAAACAGGTGTTTTCAAACAAAATAAAGAGACTGCTGAAGATTCGCCAGAGGTTTTAGCGAAAAGCTCACACTTGAACTCAAAACCGCTGGATTTAAGTAACAAAGCACCTATAAAGACTGCTCAAAATAAAATTCCCCTAGCTCATAGTAAATATGAATCGTCAAAGTACGAGCTTCCAAAATGGAAGGAAGCTTTGGGTGAACTGGTGATTCGAGCATTCCGTTTGGATATGGATAGGGTGAGAGCGGGGCCTGTTGCGGGCTCTTATTATTATAAGATTTGTAAGGAGCAAGGTTTACAATATGAGGATGAGCCATTATCAGAAACTGCCAAATACTTTTACGAGGATTTGAAGCTACCACGTACTTTTTCACAATGGTTCCAAATTACTATATTACATGAGTGGATGCTTTTTGTACGTATGAGAGCTATGCCTTTCAAATATGGCCGAAACTATCAGCAAAAACTAGTGGATAGAACATTTTCTGATATTGAGTTAAGGTTATTCGAGGAAATGAAGGTCAATTCTGGTAGAATTGCAGATCAATATTTGAAAGATTTCAACACCCAATTAAGAGGCGCGATATTCGCTTATGATGAGGGATTTGCTACAGATGATTCCACACTTGCGACAGCAGTCTGGAGAAATCTTTTTGGTGGTAGAAAGAATATTGATATGCTTCACTTGGAGTCTGTAGTGAGATACATTCATTCTCAATTATACGTCTTGAGTAGATTATCCGATAGAGAATTTGCAACAGGTAAGTTCAAATTTGTTCCACCTGGTGTGAAAGTCGAGAAGCTTACACCAAAGCAAGAGGAAGAGTTGAAGTCTAAAGCTGTTTCAAAGTATGAGGCTTTGGACAAGGACCCCAAGACACTGCCAAGCGAAAGAAGTAGGCTATCGTATACTAATTAGAAAAGTTAGTTGGTAATTTTGCAACCTACTACAGTAGTTATTTATTCCTCAGACATTACTCACATAAATGGCCCTTTTTGGATTGCCTTTTTTTATTTATTCATTTTATAAAACCAGTACGTTGTAAATAGTTTATTTGAATTTCCTTAAAGAAGCAGACCACTTCTCGGGTTTATTTTCGTGGAATAGTTGATATAATGCGTCAATCAGTTGGACATGGAAGGAACCACTTCCTTGGCAACGAGTAGAAGCTAGCTTACCAGCTGACTTGTACAAGAGAACAGCACCAACCACTGCATCAAACAGATTGCCGGTAGGATCTAACCCACCAATAAAAGAAGCGATGGTAGAACCAAGTGAGCATCCACTTGCAGTTATGTCCCCCATAATAGGAATTGAACCGTCCTCGATTATTACGCATGGGAGATCCTCAGCGGTAACGCCTGCTGTGCCTGATGAAAGTTTGTATTTGCCGCCAAAAGTACCATCAACAATGCAATCAACCTCACCTGTGCAAACAGCAATAGTCCTGTACTGAAATGCTACAATTTGAGTGGCGCGCACAAGCATGTTGACGTCCATTTTTCCGCTGCTGGCGTCGACACCTTTCATCTTATCTTTGTTTAATTTGGCTAGAGATAGTATTTCACTGCAATTTCCCTTAATACAAGCAAATTGACCACAAGTGAGTAAAGTATTGTTCAAACAGAGTCTTGTTTCAGTAGCACTGTATCCAACTGGATCAAAGGTAATTGGTCTCTTGACTTCATTGTAGGCACTAATTGCAGCCTTTAGCGTCCCAATAGGTGCCACCGATCCAGTATTTAATAGTAGGGAAGAATTTGGAATCCGTGCTAACTCAGATACTTCACTTTCAATTTCCGACATAATAGGAGATGAGCCTAAAGCTAGAGTAACATTGGCACCAAAATTTTGATGGACCTTGTTTGTCATATGTTGCACAAGTGGACGGTTGCTTGAAACTTGACAAATAACACTTTGAATGGAAGCTGCCGTTGGGAATGTTTCGTTCAACTTGCAATCAACAAATTGGTATTTAATTCCATCTAATAACTTTCTCAATCTCTTAGTTGCTGCGCAGGCATCTGGTGCAGCCATGATATCACTTACCAATGAAATACCGTCCAAAGACCTCTTTCCGTTTGAAGCAACGCATTGGCAAATAACACGCTGAATGTTATCAGGATGAAGACCACCGATACCGACGGTTCTACACCATGAAGCCTTAAAATCCTCCAACGCATCTAAAACGGCAATTGCACCCTGAGGACCCATTGGCGATTTCTTGGGGTTTTTCTTAGTCAATGTTGAGAAAAGAGTACCAACACCAACATAATCTACCATGTCTGGACCCCATTTAGCCAACGTCTCTACTTCAGAGGGCTTACCAACACTCCAGCCAAGAATTTTGGAAGGGCCCAGGAGTTTTCTCACCATTGGGATGGGCATGTCATCTTGACCCACATGCACACCATCAGCATCAATTGCCATGGCAACATCTATACGATCATTGATTATTAAGGGTACATTATATTTCTTGCATACTTTCTGTACTTCCAAAGCCTCTTCGATGAATTTCTTTGTCTCAGTATCCTTTTCACGAATTTGGACAAGCGTCACACCATTCTTTAAACCAGCTTCAACCTGAGAACACAGTGTAGTTCCAGGTGGAAGCATGGTGGAATCAGTCACCAGATATAATGAATAATCAACGTCTTTCTTAGCAAACACCATTGTTTGTTTATTTAATTTCTAATAAGTTTCAGATAAGGTAATTCAGCCTTGCAGAGCATGCTTAAAATAAAGGGCCAGAGCTTGTATCTGCACAATTGGTAAGTCCTTGGTATAAATATACTCTTTGTTTTCGTACACTTGCCATTTAGGTTCTTACGATTGCCTCATTCCTATAATGTGCATAAATTATTCCGTACTGAAAAAAATGAAACTCCTTGTTTCTCGACTTTTGATGCATGATATTCAAAGGTGTTTTTCAGCACACCCTAGCTGTTAACGAGAAAAGCCCTAGTACTTTACACCCTACTGTAGATGAAATTTACATTTATTAGGTCATATTGTTATATTCTGCATTCAACGGGTGTTTAACAGATAGAGCTGAAAGTATCAGAGGACTGAGAACTGTTCGTTTCTATAGAGGATAATGAAGTTTACTCCAAGCATAGTTATTGATGCCCCGGAATATTACGTTGACCATTTTAATGGCAAATATAACGTGGATAAATGCGTTATTTTAAGAGATCTGCAGCTTGAAACTGACTCAGAATCTATGCCATCTAGTTTGAAGCATTTGGCCAAACCTGCGCATATCATAGATTTGACAAATAATGACCTTATCATGGTCCCGGATCTTTCTAGTAGAGAGGATATACATACATTATTGTTGGCTCGAAACAATATTGTTGATGTAGACGGTCGTCTATTACCAATGAATATAGAGAACCTCATATTATCAAGTAATAGCATAAAAAGGTTTGAAGAGCTCCAAAGATTGCGCAAAGCGCCCAAGACTTTAAAGAACCTAGTATTGGTAGGAAACCAAGTCTGCCATTTAGCCAACTATAGGGAACAAGTACTTCGATTAGTACCGCAATTGGAAAGTTTAGACTTCCAAAACGTAACAGCCGAAGAACGAAAGAATGCTACGAAGGTTTCTATAGGGGCAGATGGTGAGAAATTAAGACCAATTGGTGTTCTAGCTAAAGATAATGGCACCAGGGATAAGACGATGGAAATCATGAATTTGGTCGTAAGCAAGATGACGGTAGAGAGAAGAAATGAACTAAAAAAGCAACTAGCGGAAGCTACGTCGATAGAAGAAATTGCCAGATTGGAAAAAGTACTCTCAGGTGGTGTTTAGTCTTTTGATTAAGACAGTTATGTATTGGCTTCAAAAAGAAACTACAAATCCATCGGTGCCATTATATAATAATATATAAAACGGAAAAAAACATGTACTCTATAAAATAAAAAGTCGATCTTCATGCCCTAGAATTAAAGAGAAGAAAAATGTGATGATAAATTAGCTGGCAGCAGCCTCTTGTTTTCCATCTCACTCATTGCACTGAATTACGGTTGGTGTTTCAGCATCTTTATTCTTAGCTTCTTCCTCTTCCATTCTTTTCCTTTGTTTGATCTTTTTATTACTTTCAGGAGCACCAGTAAGACCTGGGATACCTCTGGCTGTTAGAAATTCAAAAATGCTTCTTTGCACAGCAAGTCCCGACTTGTCAGCAGTCTCTTCCCCTTGCGCGCCTGTAACTTTGTTGAAACTATCGATATAACTGAAGAATGCATTAAAAACATTTTCATCCACTTCTTCTTTATAGATCTTGTCGTAAATGTGTTTCATTTTAAACTTATCCACCTCCTCTTGATATTTAGAAAAATCGATCGCCTTGTAACCAAACTGCTCTAATCTTTTATTGTAACCTTCAAATACTGGCGCTTCTAGCAATAGCCCCAATGCAGGTGCTTTTGGTACATTAATCTTCTGTTGTCCATAAGCCTGGCTAATACGTTCGACGGGGCAACCACAACGAGTAATTAGGGTTGCCATTGAGATCATTTTACGAATTTGATGTAGCATGAAAGATTGGCCGTGGATCTTAACAGAAACCCATTCCGTTTGAGCATCACCGATTACAAAGGGATCTGATACTTTTATTTCCTTCATAAACCGAATGGCACTCGGTTCTTTGAAATCCTTGCCTAATGTGAAATTGTGGAAGTTGTGGGCGCCGAGGTATTGTTCTGTAGAAGCGCGGAATTTTGCCAACTTTGCAGCAGATATACGATATCTTCTACGGTGAGCATTCTCTAATTGCTTGTATTTTTTTACTTTCTGATATAGTTCTTCATTTATATCGAACTCATCCCTGGCTGGTGGAGCATATGCCAGTATCGCTTCAATCTCTTCTGTAGAAAATTTCTCGTTCGCATCTCTCTTGAATTCTTCCCAGAATTCTTTGGACTCTACATCTTCATCTAACACACCTGGTAATTCTAGTTTACTTTCTTCGATGTCCCTGTAAAGAATGGAACCAGGTTTGGGGCCAATGAGTGAATACGTGGGTAATAAATATTCATACCAACGTGAACTGCACATTTTTCTACAGTCAAATGCCTTGTTCACACGTTCAATGTCCCACACTCTTATTCCCTCCGGTAACTTGTCGTTGATCTTCTGTTTGATATCAGGATCTTCAATGATCATCTTCAATGATATTAAATTACCACCTGCATGGACACCCTTATCAGTTCTAGCAGCTCTCATGAAACCATTCTTTTTCAAATCGTTGGAGTTATCCTTGGAAATAGCACCTGCTTCAACAAATGCTTTGAAAAGAGCAGACTCAATTGTTGGATTTGGTGGATTATATTGCATACCGTGATAGCCAGTACCACAATAACCAACCATAACAGCCACTTTTCTCTTTGGAAGACGAGGCTCCTTAGGAAGTGGATTTCCATTTTCATCTAAACGAGGGCCACTTTTTGGCCTTTTGTCCACGTGTCTGTCACTAGAATCAGTTTTCTTATCTTTTTTATTGTCCTTTTCTTCATCATAGTCGGCCTTACGAGCTTTGGTCAATTTACTTTGAGCTCCTCTTTTGTAGACATCCTCATTGACTTCATCATCGTCATAGCTGGGCTTCAAGTTCGGTTCAGACATCCTTAGTATACTTTTTGATTGTTGTCTAATCAGTGCCGCAGTATCTTTTATACATTTTTACTTCAGAACTCTCGAACTATGGTGATGACTTTTAAAAGTGAAAAATTTCAAGGTCATAAAAAAAGTGAAATAATTTCAGCGGCTAATCGTTACCCGTTCCGTTATATATGTCTCTCTGTACGGTGATGAAAATTTTTGAAATATGCGATGAGCTTAGAATAAAGTAAGTTATATAGTATTGGGATATTCAATAGAAGAATAATTGTATCATATTTTAGGTTTGTGAATAGCTGAAATATCAAGGGAAAGTATTTTTTAAGGTTTGGTAATGAGACAGCTAACAGAGGAAGAGACCAAGGTCGTTTTCGAAAAACTTGCTGGCTATATTGGTAGAAATATTTCGTTCCTAGTGGATAATAAAGAACTTCCTCATGTTTTCAGGTTACAAAAGGATAGAGTATATTACGTATCTGATCATGTTGCCAAGTTAGCTACTAGTGTTGCAAGACCTAATCTAATGTCTTTAGGTATTTGTTTGGGTAAATTCACAAAGACTGGGAAGTTTAGATTACATATTACTTCCCTAACAGTATTAGCTAAGCATGCCAAGTATAAGATATGGATCAAGCCTAATGGAGAAATGCCATTTCTCTATGGTAATCATGTGTTGAAGGCGCATGTGGGTAAAATGTCAGATGATATACCAGAGCATGCCGGTGTCATTGTGTTTGGTATGAATGATATTCCATTAGGGTTCGGTGTCAGTGCAAAGAGTACCTCAGAGTCAAGAAACATGCAACCCACTGCTATAGTTGCTTTCAGACAAGCCGATATTGGTGAGTATTTGAGAGATGAAGACACATTGTTTACTTGATCAGATAGATGAATGGATGATGCGTCCATACGTACGTTTCATTTACTGCCTATGTTATCTTTCACAACATATTTTTTCTGTATAATATAAAAATCATATAATTAGCACTTAAAAGGCAAGAGTTATTCGAGTAAAAGGGGAGGCATAATCCCTAGATGGCATTTCTTTTCATTTGGTCGAGTTTCTATTCCATATACAATACTATATAACATGATCACATTTTGGGCTACTAGTTACAGCCTTCTATATGTTCTATTTACGGCCTTTCTTTTTGTTCTTAACCTTTTTATTAGCAGCGGGCTTCCCCTTTTTTGATATGTCAAGGGCTTGTTCTGATTTTTTGTTCATAGCACCACCTTGAGTTTGTTTCGCACCCTGTTGTTTTTTCTTTGGTCTATAAGTGGACCTGTCTCTTAATGGTAGCCATCTTTCAGGATCAGGTAATTTGGACGCATCACGACTTTGTAAAAATTTCTCCACACGTTTAATCTTTCTTTTGTTCTTCAGTTCTAAAGCTTTCCTCTTTTGGACTTTGCTGACCGCATTATTCTTATTTCTCTTTGCAGATGATTCTAAAGGTTTCACACCAAGTTTAATGAGTTCATCAACATCAATATCTCTTACCAAATCTATACCTTGTGCTATATCTAAAGGATTCGACGAAACAATTCGGTCGACCAGTTCATCTCCGTTACCTTTAATGAAGCTTGAGAGTACCCTGAGTAAAGCCTTCGATTCTTTGGCATTGCCTATGGATAGCAATTCAAATCCAACGTGCCTCCAAAATGGTATATTCTCTTGGATTTTCCCGCCCAATTGAGTTCTAACAGAACCTAATTTTTTTAATAAAACATCTTTGGAATGGTTTCTCCCCTTAATCTTGTACAGTTCAAATAAAATGTAACATACGATAGCTTGTGAATCGTTAAATTTTTCAAAGGATGACTTCCAACTTTCGTTCAAGAATAGTTCACTTATTCTAATCGCATTTTCCCATTCCTTTTCTGTTATTAGCAGCTGAATGGTCAACAGTAAAATGCCAATTGTACCACCCTCTGTCCCACTTAAGATGGTTTTTGTAGCGTGATGGTAAAGCTTCTTGGCTTGCGTCTTATAACTTTCCAAAGTAACATTATCCACTAATTTAGAGTACTTGTGAGCTGTTTTGGATAAAATAGAATCTCCAGAGTGTATTTTAACATTACTGAACAAACGCAGAAATAGTATATTACGTTGGATGTTTGACCACTGCTCATGTGTAAAAGACTGTAAATTAAAAGTGTTTAGTCTTTCTACGTTTAACTCCCTAAGCAGTAGGTTGAAGTTTGTATTATATTTGGAGAAATCAGAAAACGCATTTAAGTTATTTTGACAGATTAAATAAAATGGAGAATCAGTCTTCAATTCCTTCAATAAGCTCTTCAGTATTTCTTTACTCTTCGCAGTTTTTCCCATCATTTGCAATACGAAGGAGAACTGTAACTTGATAGTATTGATATCGTTCTGATAGCCTTCATTTATGGCTTCTTGCAAAGCCTTTTCTAGCAATTCAATGGCCTCGTTATATTTACCTAGAGATGTCATAATAAAAGATTCATTGAACAATAAATCGTAGGAAGATTCGTCTGTAGGTGTCACTAACGGTGACATGTTCATTAACTCTGTTGCTACAGATAGTGGGACCCTTTCGTTACAAGCCAACTCAATTTTGCTGTCTTGATTTTTCCCATTATGACTGGCTAAATGTTGGTATATTTTAAAAGCTTCTTGGTATAAGCCATTCTTGTAACAGTATTGAGCTCTCACATGTAGGATACCTCTAAGTGACTCGATGTCTTTTTTGAACACAGTATCGAGGTCATCCGTGATTACATCCTTGTACAACGTGTTGAATTCATCTGGCTTGTTTAATTTATAAAAAATGTACAACTTTTCCAATGCGAATCTGCGCCCGAATCTCTCATCAATATGCTTGAATTTCTTTAAATAGTGTAAGGCTTTTTGATACTTATCCTGTTGGATAACGGCTACCAAGCAACGTCTAAATACGTCTGCTGGATCTTCGCAGCCAGAGTCCAATAATTTCAAGCAAGTTTGTTCCACCTGCGGATGCTCATCTTGAGACAATTGAATGTTCAATTGAGAGAGTAGATTAGTCAAACTATCCTTAGCCATTATCCACTTGCTTTCGTTCCTTCCAATACTACCGCAAGCCAACTCAACAATGCTAATCTGCTAAATTAATCCATGCTTTTCAACTTTCTTCTTTTTTCTCTTTTCTGTTTGGTTCTGAAAAGAAAAAATGAAGAAAAAAGAACGAGAAAATTCAATCAATTGTCGCAATACACGACGTACAAAGAAGTAAGGAATTATAAGAAATGAATACTTAACATGTATGTGATCCATGCTAAAGTGGCTACTAGTGCTTTTCAAGCAATTATATGGTACTTGGTTTTATAATCGCTTGTTTTCCCAAAACGGCTTGTTTCTTAGTATCCAAGGATGCATTTTTACGTCTTCGAGTCGCATTCTATCCTTGGGATCGTATTTCAGCAACTTAAGTATTAAATCCTGTGCATCTTGAGAGATATTACTAGGAATTTTGATGTCCAATGCAGCTATCCTCTTATAGGTGGTATCTTTCATTTCTTCTTCGAAGGGCGGGGCACCGGTCAGTAGTTCGAATGCCAAAACACCGAGGGCCCATGCGTCTATAGTGTGGTCGTATTCCCTTGATTCAATCATTTCTGGAGAAAGATAGTCAATTGTCCCACATACTGTTTTTCTTCTGCTATCTGGTGGATTTATTATGCTCCATCCGAAGTCTGTTAACTTGATGATGTTATTGAATCCTATTAGTATATTTTCAGGCTTGATGTCTCTGTGAATAATGTTTTTTTTATGCATATAATCCAAGGCATTGGCAATTTGGTAGACATAATCAGAAGCCAAGATGTCGTTGAAAGGGCCATGAGACCTTAATAGTTTATACATCTCCCCGTTTACTAAATACTCCATCAACAAGTATACCCTTTTTTCATCATGAAAATAGCCGTAAGATTTGGTTAAATTCGGGTGATTTAGCGATGTTTGTATTTCTACCTCTCTTCTAAATTGTCTCTGTAGATTATATTTTATTATTTCCTCCTTTTCCATTACTTTCAGTGCACAAATGAATCCTGTACTCCTATGCCGAACACAATAAACTTTACCAAACTTTCCTTTCCCCAATTTCTTCCCTAGTTCAAAGTCATCGAGGGAGAGCGATTTGAATTTAGGTAAATTCTTATTCTCGTGTGCCATTTTGGTGGAGGCCATTTTCCTTACAGGTGATGGAATCTTGGAATGTTCTATTTCTAAGAATTTCTTGTTGTTTACAGGTAATCTGTTCAATTTTTCTCGTACAGGTGAGGGTATCTTTGAGCTTGGGTTTCTCTGCTGTGGCGAATGGGATATCCTCCATGGCTTATTTATCTTGGACGTGTTAGGCCTTGTTGTGGACTTTCCCGACGGCGAGTCTGCGTTTAACTTGACATTCACCAGACTGTTGCGCTGCATTCCCTTTCTTTTTCCTCTTAGTATTTCAAATGGATATTTGCCTTTTCTTTAATACCAATCTTACTTATTTATTCCTAAGCTTGCATAATTGCATTAGATGTTTTTGCTCATGCTTCTTATACAATGGTAAACAAATTAAGCGCTATAAAGGAAAAACGCGTGAAGCTAAGCAAAGACTATTCAATAAGCGGTGCTGTATTGAAAAGAACGAGGCAGCAAAATAATAGAAAGAGGATCATCATGTCGTCAGAAGCATTAGAAGCACTTCTCCAATGGGGTACCTCCTCTGGTGTAATAATTCCAGAAGAACTTAAGTTTGTATATACTGATGTTAAAGGTATTATATGCCTATGTGAGAAAGATGTAGACAATCCTAGCATCAAGATCCCTCCCGAGATCGTTATTTCAAGGAGTCTGCCTATGAAGTTCTTCAGGCTCGATAGATCCACTGAAAATATCAATGGATGGCTGAAGTTGTTCTTAGCCAAATTAAAATTTGATAGAGATAACGATACTATCGTAGACGATGTTCATGTCAATAAAAAGTTTAAACCTTACTTGGATGCATTGCCTTCTCGATTAAACTCACCATTGATTTGGAATCCGAGCGAGTTGAAGCGTTTATCATCTACAAACTTGGGGAATTCCATTCGTGAAAAATTGGCAAACATAATCAAAGAATGGCTTGATTTAGTCACTTCTTCTAATATTTTTGACTTGAAAAAAGTGGGAGATGACGTTAAGATTTTTCATATACTTGATGAATTGACTGATGAAGCTTTGTATGAGCAGATTTTGAAAAGGACTGAACTTCAAACGCCGGTTATTTGGTATTCATTTTCTGCCTTCCTATGGTCGCATCTCATATTAACTTCAAGAGCATTCCCAGAGTATGTGCTGAACAAAAACTGTCCCGAAAATTCTATTGTGTTACTCCCCATAATTGATCTTCTAAACCATGATTATCGCTCGAAGGTCAAATGGTATCCTGAAGATGGATGGTTCTGCTATGAAAAAATTGGAACCGTCACACATTCACAAGAACTCTCGAATAATTATGGCGGTAAAGGAAATGAAGAATTGCTGTCTGGATACGGGTTTGTTTTAGAAGATAACATATTTGACTCAGTGGCTTTAAAAACAAAACTGCCATTAGATGTGATTTCCTCAATTCTTAAAATGGAACCTGCTCTGAAGCTGCCCTTGCTATCAGATTATACAACTTTTGCGTTTGAAAACAAAGTTTTCAACCAAAAAGGCAAGGAGCATGCTCGTAATGTAGCTGACTATGTAGACGGAGTGACTTATTTCATTACAAACAATGAACAGAGTTTGGAACCGTTATTAGATCTTTTTACCTACCTATCCAAGACAGAGGAGGAGAGCTTGCACGATATAAGAGCCCGTTTTGAAGGTATACAAATGCTAAGAAACGCATTACAAAGTAAACTCAAGGGTGTCATTCAACCACCCGTAACTGATGAACCATACCTAATTGATCCTTACAGGCGTTATTGTGCCGACATTTATACTAAAAGCCAAAGACAGATCTTGAAAGGAGCTGTAACGAGCTTGAAAAAACTGGAGAAAACAATGCTATCGGAGAACAAGCACCGATTGGTAACGATGAACAAAATACTTAAGAGTGACTCTGCTTTTATAGACACTGAATTGCCTTCATTGTTCAACAATGAGGATGATGAAGAAGTAGTATTTGAATCTACTTACGATCTACTGGTGCTTTGGATTTTACTGAAGGTGAGAACTAATTCATTTCCTACCAAATATAATTGGGTTGGACAACAGTATGTCAACTTCAAGAAAACTCCATATATATCAGATGATTCCCGGGCTTTCCATACCCAGTACTTTGAGAAGCAAGACGATGTGGACTTAGAACAAGTAAATCACGCAATTCAGTTTGTGGTAGCTAATTCCTTCACCAGGGTGTCAACCACATCTGCAGAAACTATCATAGTGCGTAAATAGCATCTCTTTCCCTCTATAGAAAGTTGAACATAATTCACTATTATATCTCCATCTTTTATTAATACACTTACTAACGAGCTGAGTTCTCATTGGTCGAAAGTGCTCCGGGTATTAGAAGACTGCTTTCATGAAACTTTTCGCTATGAAAAAGTAGCGATGCCCGATATTTGTGTATAAAACATAGAAATGGACTTATACAGAAACTTTGATGGGTTTTTGGCATATTTATAGATTAAATATGGGCAAGTCTGTGGAGCTCAAATTACCTATATTCAATAAGAGATTTGCGGTGTGATTCTTTTGGTCGGCAATAGAAGAAACTAAAACAGGAGGCAAGGTATGGATCATTTTAATTTAGCTGGCGCAGTGGGGGTAGGTACGTTAACCGCTACATATTTATATTTTGGTGGGAGAATCTCTATAGCATTGGTCATTCTAGTCGGCTATGGTATTTACTGTAATGAGACCGGCAACTGTGTTCAAGAGAAGTCTGTTTTGAACCCAGATATGAAGAAATCATGTTGCAGTGATAAAAAGACTGCGGGTGAAGGAAAAAAGACTGGCGGATGTTGTTCTGATAAGAAAAGTACTGATGGTAATGGAGGAGGGTGTTGTTCTTCGAAAGGTGGAAAGAACAAAAAGTCAGGAGGGTGTTGTTCCTCTAAAGGTGGAAAGGAAGGAGGATGTTGTTCCTCTAAAAAGAAGATCGGTAAAAGTGAAAACGTTGCTCCAATAGTCGAAGAAACCAAAAAATTCCCTGTGACTGTGGATTTCACAGACGTTTTCAAGAAGTCCACTAAGAAAAAGGCGAGTATCCCCAAAGTTTTTTCCAAGAAAAGCTCGTCAAAGTCTAAAGTAGGTAAAAAGTTGGGCGTTTCGAAAAAAATTGGTCCTGATGGGTTGATAAAGAGTGCGCTAACAATTTCAAATGAAACACTTTTAAGTTCTCAAATCTATGTGCTATATAGTTCCCTGCAAGGTGCAGCGTCGAAAGCTGCCAAGAGCGTTTATGACAACCTAACAGAATTGGATGAATTAATTAATAAGCCAAAACTTTTGAACCTCGATGATTTATCTGATTTCGATGAGTATTTTGTGGAGGTTCCTGTTGAAAATGCACTATATGTGCTTGTTTTACCCTCTTATGATATCGATTGCCCCTTAGATTATTTCTTACAAACTCTTGAAGAAAACGCTAATGATTTTAGAGTAGATAGCTTCCCATTACGGAAGTTGGTTGGTTATACGGTTTTGGGGCTTGGTGATTCAGAATCATGGCCTGAAAAGTTTTGTTACCAAGCCAAAAGAGCAGATCACTGGATCTCTCGTTTAGGTGGCAGAAGAATTTTTCCCTTGGGTAAAGTTTGTATGAAAACAGGAGGTAATGTCAAAATTAACGAATGGACAACACTGTTGGCAGAGACGTTAAAAGATGATGAACCAATCATCTATGAGTACGATGAGAACGCAGACTCGGAAGAAGAAGAGAATGAAGATAATGGGGGTGACGAACTGGGTGATGTGGAAGATATCGGCGGCAAAGACAACAATGGTAAATTTTCAAGTGCAGATGAAATAAAGCAAATGGTGGCAAAAGACAGTCCAACGTACAAGAATTTGACAAAGCAAGGCTACAAAGTGATCGGTTCTCATTCGGGTGTCAAGATTTGCAGATGGACCAAGAACGAACTTCGTGGTAAAGGATCCTGTTATAAGAAATCACTCTTCAATATCGCATCCAGTAGATGTATGGAATTGACCCCCTCTTTGGCATGTTCTTCTAAGTGTGTCTTCTGTTGGAGGCATGGTACAAATCCTGTTTCCAAAAATTGGAGATGGGAAGTAGATGAACCAGAATACATTCTAGAAGACGCTCTAAAGGGGCACTATTCCATGATCAAACAGATGAGGGGGGTGCCTGGTGTAATTGCAGAGAGATTTGCTAAGGCATTTGAAGTCCGTCATTGTGCCTTGTCTCTTGTTGGTGAGCCTATTCTTTATCCACATATCAATAAATTCGTTCAATTATTACATCAAAAAGGCATAACCAGTTTCCTTGTGTGTAATGCTCAACATCCAGAGGCCTTGAGAAATATTGTTAAAGTAACGCAATTATATGTTTCCATAGATGCACCTACCAAAACAGAATTGAAGAAAGTGGATAGGCCTTTGTACAAAGATTTCTGGGAAAGGATGGTGGAATGTTTAGAGATTTTAAAAACTATTCAAAATCATCAAAGGACGGTATTCAGGTTAACTTTGGTAAAAGGTTTCAACATGGGTGATATTAGTGCATATGCAGATCTGGTTCAACGTGGTTTACCATGCTTCATTGAAGTTAAAGGGGCTACATTCAGTGGCTCATCAGATGGTAATGGTAATCCTTTAACTATGCAGAATATTCCATTCTACGAGGAATGTGTAAAGTTTGTGAAGGCCTTTACGATGGAATTACAGAGACGTGGGTTGTATTACGACATGGCTGCCGAACATGCCCATTCTAACTGTTTGTTAATTGCAGACACCAAGTTCAAAATAAACGGAGAATGGCATACACATATTGATTTCGATAAATTTTTCGAACTGCTAAATTCGGGTAAAGACTTCACATATATGGACTATCTGGAAAAGACACCTGAATGGGCATTATTTGGTAACGGTGGGTTTGCACCAGGAAACACAAGAGTGTACAGAAAGGATAAAAAGAAGCAAAACAAGGAAACACAAGAGAATTTACAAAAAGATATGCCTCTTCCTCCCATCCCTGTTTAAAGAAAGTCTGATATTAATTAGTATTCATCTTGCACATATATCTATATATATTTATTCAAAAAAGAGAAGTAAAATTGTTCAAGAGTTCGTTCTGAATAAGGGGGATATTATTATCTTTTTATATTTTGATCTAAAAAGTTATTATAGAAGTTTCGCGAAAAGTTAAACAAACAAGACAGAAAAAAAATGTTTTCAAGAGCACTCTGACATGGTTACACGTACAAATACAATAATATATATATTCAAAAATAAGAGATAAAGGAAAAGAAAAAGAATAGAAAAGGAGAACTTCACAACGGGGAGTGTAGTTCAAAGGAAATGAATTGTCCGAAGAAACAAGAAAATCACATAAGCAATAGACCAACCGCATAACTTAACGTGAACCCACTTTGAATATAAGAGTGCGCAAAGGATGTTATAAACCTTGATAAAAGTATGGAATCTTAACCCATCCACAGATGTCAGCCTGGGTGTAACAAATTTCTTCCCAGCAGTGGGTGTCTTTGCCACGGCATGACCATCACATAACTTTCTTGCCTTAATCGGATCATCCGTGATAGCACCATGTATAGGCAATTCGCATAGATATTTGAAATCTACGGGTTTGTTGACAGTCCATAAGTAGACTTTGATGTCATTTTTCATAAGCAAAGGCAACATTTTTAGTCTAAATTGACTGGTCCACGAAGATACAAAATGGACACTGATACCAAAAAGTTTATAGTGAGGATCATTCAACGCCAGAGAACGCTCCACAAATTGGGAAGCGATATCCAGAGACAGACTTATCACGATAACTCTAAAATCCTTCAAAACACCAGTTTCAATCCCAAACTCGTACCAATCTAGCAGCCAAAGCCCCCAAGTGATCCTCTCCTGCCAGAACTTAAGATCATTCTTCACCTCCAGCATGATAGCAAAAGTCTTGATCATAATAATCTTCTCGTTAGTAAACTTGATGTCCAACATCAACTTGGCCCCAGGATGGCACACTGCCCATGTCAGAATTTCCTTCAGGGTCATCATTGCTAGAGACCCATCCTTTTTACAACGCAATTGCTGGATTTTCTCCCAACTTGACTCTCCAATCACCACGTTCTTGTTCCACATTCGACCGGTGTCAGAATCATGATTTACCACTACCATACCATCGCTAGTCATTTGCAAATCTGTCTCAATTACATCAGCACCAGCTGCATAAGCCTTCTCGAACGCCAGAAGAGTATTTTCAGGATACTTCGCTTTGAAGGCTCTGTGCCCCACAATCTCAACCATCTTGTGCCCTTATTATTTTTTCCTACCTCTCATCTATTATATAATCAATTACATACACCACTTTTATTTCACCCTTAATTGTAAGCTAAATGATCTTATTCTAATTCGCTATTGTCCTCGATATTGCTTACGTATTAAGTGATATACATGAACGTTCTATGTCACGTGCTAACTGTTACCCGCCATAACACCACAAAAGAGAGGACCATGTTATTGTACAGCTACAACCAGCCTAACTAGTACTTCGTGATAATCTCAGGGTGAATCAGGACCTATTGCCACGATTCTCCTGTCCCAATGCTTCGTCCAGCCTGTGTTTTTACTATTGCCAGTTAGCCCACGTTTGAATTTCTTTTTTTTCTGGAGAATTTTTGGTGCTACGAGGGAAAGGAGACGAAGAAAAAAAGTTGAAACACGACCACATATATGGAACGTGGTTGGATTACAAAGAGAGTAAAAAGTTCGACACTCGAGGAAAGCATTTGGTGGTGAAAAGAGATCTAAATAGTATCTTCAAACTTCTGTTAGGTACTTTAAAAATCATCTTTTGATTTGAAAGATAAGAAAAGTCAAAAACCTAGAATATACTCGACAAAAAAAATCATCAAAAAAGAAAAGATATATTTATAGAAAGGATACATTAAAAGAACATGGATTTGAGAGTCGGAAGAAAATTTCGCATTGGCAGGAAGATTGGGAGTGGTTCTTTTGGGGATATTTACCACGGAACTAACTTAATTAGTGGTGAAGAAGTAGCGATCAAGCTGGAATCGATCAGATCCAGACACCCTCAATTGGACTATGAATCCCGTGTCTACAGATACTTGAGTGGTGGCGTAGGGATTCCCTTCATCAGGTGGTTTGGCAGAGAGGGTGAGTATAACGCGATGGTCATTGATCTCCTAGGCCCATCTTTAGAGGATTTGTTTAACTACTGTCACAGAAGGTTTTCCTTCAAGACGGTTATTATGCTCGCTTTACAAATGTTTTGCCGTATCCAGTATATACATGGGAGGTCGTTCATTCACAGAGACATCAAGCCGGACAATTTTCTAATGGGAGTAGGACGCCGTGGCAGCACCGTTCATGTTATTGATTTCGGTCTTTCGAAGAAATACCGAGATTTCAACACACATCGTCATATTCCTTACAGAGAAAACAAGTCCTTAACTGGTACAGCTCGTTATGCAAGTGTCAACACACATCTTGGAATAGAGCAAAGTAGAAGAGATGATTTAGAATCACTAGGTTATGTCTTGATCTATTTCTGTAAAGGTTCTTTGCCATGGCAGGGGTTGAAAGCAACTACTAAGAAGCAAAAGTACGACCGTATCATGGAAAAAAAATTGAATGTCAGCGTGGAAACTTTATGCTCAGGTTTACCTCTAGAATTTCAAGAATACATGTCCTACTGCAAGAATTTGAAATTTGATGAGAAACCAGATTATTTATTTTTGGCAAGGCTGTTCAAAGATTTGAGTATCAAGCTAGAGTATCATAATGATCACTTGTTTGATTGGACGATGCTGCGTTATACAAAAGCAATGGTGGAAAAGCAAAGAGACCTTCTCATCGAAAAAGGTGATTCAAACGCTAGTAACAATGCTGCAACTTCAAGCAGTAACGCAGACAATAAGTCCGAGACCTTCAACAAGATTAAGCTTTTAGCGATGAAGAAGTTCCCTACTCATTTCCACTACTACAAAAATGAAGACAAACACAATCCGTCACCGGAAGAGATTAAACAACAAACCATCTTGAATAATAACGCAGCCTCTTCTTTACCGGAAGAGCTATTGAATGCACTAGATAAAGGTATGGAAAATTTAAGACAACAACAACCGCAGCAACAAGTTCAAAGTTCACAGCCACAGCCACAACCGCAGCACCAACAATCACAACTACAATCTGGTGGTCAAAGACCAAATTACTATCCTGAGCCATTATTACAGCAACAACAAAGGGATTCTCAGGAGCAGCAGCAGCAAGTTCCGATGGTAACGACCAGGGCCACTCAGTATCCTCCGCAAATAAGCGCCAATAATTTTAATACTAATCAAGCATCTGTACCTCCTCAAATGAGATCTAATTCACAGCAACCGCCTCAAGATAAGCCAACTGGCCAATCGATTTGGTTGTAACCAATATATATCGCACAAACGCACACAAATGAATATATATAAGTATATACATATATATCACCTCTTACATATACGTACACACAATCCCATATCGAGTTAAAACCTACAATTCTAATAACTTTCTTTGCCCAATGAAGAAGGTAGGAACCATTTTTTCAATTGTTTTTTACTTCGGGAAGAAAATTAAGGGGGAGCACCTTTTCGCCAGTCTTTTTTTCTAAGTGTATGTAACAAAGGGCCAACGATCGAAGATCAATAACGAATGCAGAAAGGTTTCAAAGAAGGGCCTCAGAGAAGACAGCGGTCAATTCGTATTTTCGATAACCAGCTTGTTTTATAGTGTCTGATTAGAACACAATCACAAGACAATAACGACGGAGAATTAAGAAAGTTCGTGCAAGTATACGACCGGCACAAACAGCAGCTTCATTCAGGTTAGATTATACACTGTTGAACATTGTCGGTATGGAATTCGTTGCAGAACAAACTGAACCAGTGGGTCAATCAATCCAGCAGCAAAATATAAATACATACGGCGGACAAGGCGTCCCACAACTGCATCATGACCTACAACAGCGACAACAACAACAGCAGCAGCGTCAGCATCAGCAACTGCTGACATCTCAGTTGCCTCAGAAATCTCTGGTATCCAAGGGTAAATATACACTACACGATTTTCAGATAATGAGAACGCTTGGTACCGGATCTTTTGGTAGAGTTCATTTGGTGCGCTCCGTTCACAATGGACGGTATTATGCTATAAAAGTTTTGAAAAAGCAACAGGTTGTCAAAATGAAGCAGGTTGAACATACCAACGACGAACGACGCATGCTAAAGCTTGTGGAACATCCATTTTTAATTAGAATGTGGGGGACGTTCCAGGATGCTAAAAATATCTTTATGGTGATGGATTATATCGAAGGTGGAGAACTCTTCTCATTACTGAGGAAGTCTCAAAGATTTCCTAATCCCGTTGCAAAATTTTATGCTGCAGAAGTCATATTGGCGTTGGAGTACTTGCATGCCCATAATATCATCTATAGGGATTTAAAGCCAGAAAATATTTTGTTGGATCGAAATGGTCATATAAAGATAACCGACTTTGGGTTTGCCAAAGAGGTGCAAACAGTGACGTGGACTCTCTGTGGGACTCCGGATTATATTGCTCCTGAGGTTATCACAACAAAGCCATATAATAAATCCGTGGATTGGTGGTCTTTAGGTGTGCTAATCTACGAAATGTTAGCTGGTTATACGCCCTTTTACGATACTACGCCAATGAAGACGTATGAAAAGATTTTACAAGGTAAAGTAATATATCCACCATATTTTCACCCTGATGTCGTGGACCTACTAAGCAAACTGATCACTGCAGATTTAACAAGAAGAATTGGTAATTTACAAAGCGGATCCAGGGATATTAAAGCCCATCCATGGTTCAGTGAGGTTGTATGGGAAAGATTACTAGCAAAGGACATTGAGACACCATATGAGCCTCCCATCACGTCAGGTATCGGTGACACATCTTTATTTGATCAGTATCCTGAAGAACAGCTAGATTATGGTATTCAAGGTGATGACCCATATGCTGAATATTTTCAAGATTTCTAAATCCCATAAAAAAAAAATGCAATGACTCTTTTTAAGTCTTTTTTCTCACTCCTTTTCTTCTCTCTTCTCTTTTTTCTCTCAAGCAAAACTTGACGTAATTCTTTAAGTTTATTACCTGGCGGACGCCTTTTGTGTCGTCTGTTATAAGCTGGTTCACATTGTGACAAAGGAAGAACATTCATTAAACATCTTTTATACTTAAGTTCATTTTAAACACTATCACATTTAAGCTAAAAGATACCAGTTCCCACAGATGCGCCCCAACTAGGAAGGAAGCATGTATTTGTCCATCACGTTCAAGATGCTAGCTTCCTACTGGTTTTTTTAATAGTTATTTACTAAGTAAACGTTTACCTACAGAATTCCACGAAAAAATTAGAAGACTAGCACGTGCAAACCTTCTGAACAGTTAACTGTTCAGCCACATTCGTTATTAAAAGTAACATCAAATGCCCAGGAATCATACTACCACCCTCTAACGTGAAAAGTATGTGAAGCGTATTTTCGTTATGAAATGCTGATTCGTACCCACATGCTTTGATTTACTTTTAGCTTTAAGAAATCTAGAATTTCACATCACTGATCACATTACCACTACCCATACCTAGTAAATCTTGCCAACAATTTTAGATAGAGTTGCAGTTTGATAAGGTGGAAACCTCCCCATTATCACTTTGATATTAGTGCCGGATCAATAGACTTCGAGTCATTTAACTTATCATTGTTGAGGTTAAGCATGGCTTTGTAGTTGTAGTTCAGCATACCGAGATTGTCGCTTTTATCCTTGAATAAATTAGTTGTGGTCTCTCTAATAGAAGTTTGTGTGTTACTTTTGGCATCTTTGAAAATTTCGTTGATCTCCTCCTCATAGAGAGCGTTTGATTCCATGAAATTTGGAGAAGATACGGTTGATTCTGATATGGCCAAGGCCATATTATTTTGTGAAAAGGGCTCTGTGGGTGTCGATGGGAGAATACAAGAGGAAAAAGGCCCTGGGGTGAAATCTGTCAAAAGTCCCATCAGCTCTTGATTAGAGTTTGAGGCAAAACTGTCGTTGCAAAACATATTGGTAAAATCAATTTCGTTCAAGTTCATTAACGATTCTTCGCTTCCTATGGGCATGCACGGACTCTGCGTCTCAATATTGTCCAAAAATCCGGTTGTGCTTAATGTTGCATCTAATTTTGTTTTCAATTTTGACTTCGGTTTTAACTTCTCCATTGGTCTAGATTTTGTTTTAAAGACAGAGTTTTTGCTCGTTTTGAGTGAATTTTTTTTGGATGTCAAGGGGGAATTTGATAGTGGGAGAAATATGTTACTGAAAGCTTCAATTTCCTTAGTTAGACCACAGTCACAGGAGATAATTGGAGTTACGAGTGGTATATTTAAACTTGCCTTATATTCCAATTCATCAAATGTTTTGATAGCATCAACGTCATTTTGCTGACGAAGGTTTTCTTTGAACTTTTTATAGTCGTCTGTTTTAGTAATTAAATCAAATCTCAACTCATGTGCATGTATATTATTTATAACAACAACGTTCCATTTTTGTAACCGCACAGAATAGGCTGCTCTAATTCTGAACGGGCACCCATGCGACCTTGAAGATGTACCCCTAGATTTAGGGTTCAACTTTCCGTTCGATCGTACTGACCTGCATTTGAAAGTTACTTTGCCAGTATCTGACCGTTCAATAACTATATCTATTCCTTGAGGATAGAATATTTTCTGTAACCATGGTTTAATTTCATGCCTGTCCTTAAAAGGTGGAACAGGGTCTAAATGTATAAGTTTGTTTTGATCTCTGGACATCATGGATGCTAGGTTATCTGGAGATGCAGTTAGCTTCATTTTCCCTGATTTGGACACCGACAATGGAACCGATATTATGCCCTTCATCGACTTTGCTGTCATTCTTGATGAGCTCTTTCTGTTAGTTGACACGCACAAAAGTACCTGTTGACAACAATAGATGCTTGAATGACTACTGCCACTACTATGTAATAGGAACTGTAGCGTATCACTCACAGTTTTTGTTTTGAACAAAAAATACCTATTCTGACTAAAAAAAAAGCCACTTTCCCGAATCTCGGCCCACGTCGGGTTTTTTTACGATGCTTTTTTATCTTTTCTTTTTTTATTCCTTCTATTTTCCCCATTGTTATTTCGCACAATATGGCTTTCATTCACTGAAGTAATGTCTTTCAA
The DNA here is from genome assembly GCF_947241705.1 of Saccharomyces mikatae IFO 1815. Taxonomy (NCBI): domain Eukaryota; kingdom Fungi; phylum Ascomycota; class Saccharomycetes; order Saccharomycetales; family Saccharomycetaceae; genus Saccharomyces; species Saccharomyces mikatae. The sequence continues at coordinate 692,515 of NC_079261.1, read as the reverse complement.
TAGGATAAAGTTTCACTTCCACAACTGGGTGAGGGAAGTTGAAATATGTACAGATGAGTGTCGTTATTTATTTGTTTTTATTTAGATCTCTTTAACCTTTATTTGAGAAGAATCGTTTGAATATTATTGTCCTCAGTGAGGATTGTCACTACAGGACTATTGACAGAGGGGCTGTTACTAGCGAAAAGGTCTTTTACACTTCTTATGCCATACTTAGCCCTGATGTCTAAATAGCCCACGAACAACCAACGCTCGAAAGAACTAGAGTATTTGTATACCGATAGTGCAGTCCCGTAGAGATGCTCCTCGGTTATAAAAATATACTTTCCGTTGTTTGCTATCTGACGCTTTGTTCTTGAAGCATAAACGTGAAGCTCTTGCGTTTTGTAAAAGATTGGATAAATATTATTATTGTCCGCAGTGGAAACGGCAGAAGTTGAATTATCTATTGGGGCTCGTATTGGAATTGATAGGTATCTTACGTTTGTTTCAAGTAGAATATGGTTCGTTGTCAAAAGGTAGTCAATTTTCTGGATGGATTCATCCATTTTGAGCATGAGACTTATTTCGCTATTCAGCATGGGATCATTAGGTTCCAAGAAATTCTTGCAGTGAAAAATCAAATCATTTCCCCTGTATAAGGTAAATTGAGGGAAATTCAAAACAGACTTGATGTTTGCAGTCGTATCTAGACCTCTGGGCAAATCAAGATTTGTTTTGAAGCTTTCAAAATTTCCGCTATTTTGTTGGTGATCCAAAGAAGTTATTAGCAACCCGTCTTTCAAACTAAAAGAAACAACGAAGTGAGGCAACAAACCTGCCCAAACATTCAAAATTGACCAATGTTTTTCATTTCGAGGAGTGTGAGTTGAAGAATCCTTCAAAAGCAAGTGATTATTAACGTTTCCGTTCAAGTCGCAACAAAGCTTCAATAGCTTTCCATTCTGAAAACCAATTAAGATTTGAACTGTATCTGAACTACAATCATAGTTGCAGTCCATACATATTATTTTACCTGATAGCAACAAATTCAACTGACCGTGGAATTGTTGTTTGATGAAAATGAAATGCTGGTCAATAAAATCATATAGCAGTAACCTCTTGTCGTCTGCTTGATCAGAATAAAAAATCCAGTACTTTCTATCAAAATTTCTAAAACTTTCAAAACTTTGCAAATCATGGGTAGAAAAGTAATCATTAATTCGTACAAATTCCAACCCACAACTACTGCGAAGATTGTCTTCACCTTCTTCTTGATCTTCATCTTCGGACAAGTTTCCAACATCCTCGCTATTCCCTTCGAAGCTATTCAAGACGAGTCGGTATATATGTTCCTTTATCATTTCTGTCAAATTTGGATAATCATTATTTACCGTGAAACAACCATACTGACCCGGACGTTCATCACATACGTTCTGTTTTCTCCGGTCGCATAATAGCACCTTGTCCCCGCCCTGAAATATTTGCATAGGTATACCCATAGCTTCGCTTATTATGTTTTCTTTTTATGACTAGTTACTAATGGATTATTTTATCTTTCTGAGTTATCTATTACACACTTCCGGCTTTCCTCCTTATATATGAAAATTATGTCACCTTCCCGGTCCACCAATAGCCGCCCATCTCCAAATTACCCCAATCAAAAAAAACTCCGAAAAGGCGGGGTTGGATTGTGCGGTGTAATAACATAACAACATCTTTAGCCGCGCAATCAAATAAATTGTGAATGCAGTAGACCCTAGTCTCTAAAAAGCCACTCTCATACTACTCGCTTAGGAGTCAGTATTAAAAGCAACAATTAGAGAATGATGGAGGGGCCTGTATCAAGGAAAATCGCACCACGGTTATCCAGCCGACTGGTGACTTGGAAACGTAAGCAACAGTCATGGTTGCTGGGCCAAAAAATAGCGACAATAAACAATAACTATTTCTATATGCAATACGAACTCCTATATTTAACTAACGAAGTCATGAAATGGAAAGAGATGATTACCTTTTTGGAAAGTCAATTATCTGGCATAACACCCAATTTCGTGGCAGAAAGGCGGCCACATGACAAGAAATTATTTCAAAACCTAATAGACGATTATAATGAACAGCTGAACGAAAATAATTTAGTCATTTCCATCTTAAAAAGTAAACCTAGGATTTCATCATTCCCCATATATTTGTGTGATGAAGCGTACTCGCACTTTGAACTCGCCATCGCAGAGTTGGATTCTCTAATTATTATATTTTTGTTTTCTTTGATATTTTTGTGGGTTTCGATAGAAGCTTGATCCGTAATAAATGTCAAATTATTCTGTTCTGTTATTATAAAATAAATACAACCTCAATGTTGCTATCTATTTATCTTAAGTCAAACTCTGTATACAGCTACAAAATATTTTCAGTATACTAGTCAAAGTACTGTCTTTGTTGTCATTATCATTGCTATTATGAGTATTGACTTGACCCTGAGGCTGACCACCATTATCATTATAATGAGGCTGTTGCTGAGGATTGTATTGATTAACAGGAACATTCACTTTAGAACCATCCATTGGCATTTGCACGCCTTGCAACTCGAGCACCAAAACTCCTGAATTTTTCTTTTCCAAATGGTTCCTGATACCATGCTTAGTACAGAACTCTTCAATTGATGGTTTGAGCTTGGCTATGCCATTTTGAGAGTGCAATCCTTTCCCAACAATGACGTTTAATTGTGATTCATTGTGATCAATGGCGAACTTGATTCTTTTCTGGAGAATAAACAGAGCTTCTTTAACGTACAACCCATGTAAATCAATCTCATTGCTGGAAGAGTCAGCATTATTCTCAACAAACACATACTCCGCTGCTTGCATATTATAATCCTCCGCAACTTTCAGTTGTGATTTACTCTTTTCACTCAGTTCATGGGCTAGCTTCTTGTCACCTTGTTGATAAGCGGTTTGCGATTCATGGCTTAGTTGGTCTCTTTTCTTGTACGCTTCATCTGCTAGCTTTCTTAGTCTTTGATACTCTTTGTCAGTACTGTGGTTATAATCCCTTACAGGGTTTTGTGTCCTGACAACTACACCACCTGTTCCGTTCATATTTTGCGATACAATGTTTTGACTTTAACTGTTATCTTTTTGAAAATCCTGGTTGCTCTTGTTTTTCTCGAAAGGCTTCACCTTTGAAAAGCCGCACAACTTAAAGACAATTATGTTTGAATACTGGAATTTTTCTTCAAAACATACAGTGTCCAAAATTCTGCCTGCTTTTAAATCCGTACATTTATTTAAACCCACCTGACTTCTTCATCTATATTTTCCGTATACAGTTTACATAATTGCCCGTTACAGATTTTTTTTTTCACGCGCACTGTGAAAGGAATATAAGGTGAAGAATTAAACACTTTCTTTTTCAAATGTTACTGGCAGTCACGTTAGATCTTCTTTCAAATATGTAAAATAAGAGGTAAAGTAAGAGGTTAAATAATACAAGTATCCATCTGTAACATAATGTCTTCTCAGTATGTCAAGAATCAAGAATGCAGCCTCATAAGCAGCTAATCCTTATCGGTTACATTAGAGTTTAAAGTGTCCACATCGAGAATACTTTAGGGAAATAAATGCATAATGCATTCAAACAGCAGACCATCAAGGCTTGTTTGTGATTATCGAACTCAATAAAAAGAGTAACACTGAGGCAGTTTGCTTCAGTGTTTTTCGTAGGGGATTTTCATTTTTTATGAACAAAGGCATTGTTTGTTAATATCTATTACTTGCGATACACCAATAATTTCACCAATAGATATTTCCGGCGTGTCTCTGCATCTCCCTTCCATCGAATGAAAAGTGGTGTTTTCAATTCGATGTAACTGAATTTCTGTTCCTTATAGAACACTTATGCTAACATTTCTTTTTTGAATAGAAAAATCTTGACTCCTGAATCTCAGTTGAAAAAGAATAAAGCTCAACAGAAGACTGCAGAACAAACTGCAGCAGAAAGAGCTGTCCGTAAAGCTGTATGTTAATTTGCCAAGTTTGAAAGATAGTATCATTTTTACAGTGAGCTCACGAAATATAATACTTTGTTAACAAAACTCTCCGTTTTACATTTACTGGGCATGTGTTAACGCTAACGAATTTCTCGTCGACAATTTTCACTTTTTTCTACGTCTTATTTTTCATGATGAAAACCATTCCATATTCTCGACTAGTCTTTGACAATGCTGTCGTTTAATCACCATCTTTCGACTGACTAGTAAATAAAGACAAGGAAATGAGAATGCCAAGAAAATGCAAAACTAAGCTAAGTTTTATGTTAAAATGTATTTATGTCTACCTCCCTCCACTGATATGAAATGATTTTCCTCGTCAGAAGCATTAGTTTTACTAACATGAATCATAAAATTCTTGATATTTTTTTAATAGGCCAACAAGGAAAAGAGAGCTATCATTTTGGAAAGAAACTCTGCTTACCAAAAGGAATACGAAACTGCTGAAAGAGACATCATCCAAGCCAAGCGTGATGCAAAGGCTGCTGGTTCCTACTACGTCGAAGCTCAACACAAGTTGGTCTTTGTTGTCAGAATCAAGGGTATCAACAAGATCCCACCTAAGCCAAGAAAGGTCTTGCAATTGTTAAGATTGACCAGAATCAACTCTGGTACTTTCGTGAAAGTTACTAAGGCTACTTTGGAATTGTTGAAGTTGATCGAACCATACGTTGCCTACGGTTACCCATCCTACTCTACTATCAGACAATTAATCTACAAGAGAGGTTTCGGTAAGATCAACAAGCAAAGAATTCCTTTGTCCGACAACGCTATCATCGAAGCTAATTTGGGCCAATACGGTATCTTGTCCATAGACGATTTGATTCATGAAATCATAACTGTCGGTCCACACTTCAAACAAGCTAACAACTTCCTGTGGCCATTCAAATTGTCCAACCCATCCGGTGGTTGGGGTGTCCCAAGGAAGTTTAAGCACTTTATCCAAGGTGGTTCCTTCGGTAACCGTGAGGAATTTATCAATAAGTTGATCAAGGCTATGAACTAAGAACATGTCTCATGGCAATGTACTTGATGTATAATAAACGTAATTTCTCCTACATATAATTATATATATGTATCTAAACTCTTAATAGAATAATTGACTGGGTCAATTGTTAAGGGCTTTGTTCCCCTACATAGTTGAGTTTTTTCGTCAGGAACAGCCAAAAAAACTTGTCACATAAGAATATCCCTATAATTGCGCGCAGTTCGATCCGTGCAGTTATGCCTTCAACGATGTCAGCAGCATCAAGGCCCATTATAAAAAGAAAAGGAAACAGTAAACGAAGTGAATTTTCAGCTCCAAAATTATTCCGTGTTCACAACTTCCTGTATTCAAGCCATCTTTCATTCGACAAGGAAGGACAATGTTTGGCGTCAAAGACGCTATATTTAAGATCAAACGTTCCCTTGCGGGTACAGATTCCTCTGATTCCACCGCCTACACAACGGCAAGTGAAACTTCCCCTCAATTAAAAGATTCACATAACCCTTTTCGAAATAAAACAACGTCAGAGAGAACCATAGTTGAAGATTGTTCTCTACCACCGGTAACGTTGAATGGCTATTCACCTTCAACCAAAAACAAACTTCTTACTCCTGAAATGTGCGATGAGATACGAACTTTAATGCCTACAAGAATACAGTTGTACACAGAGTGGAACCTTCTATATAGTCTTGAGCAACACGGGTCTTCATTGCATTCCCTATATAGTAACGTTGCTCCAGAAAGTAAAGAGTATAGAAGGGTGGGATATGTATTAGTAATAAAGGATCGTAAAAATGGAATCTTCGGAGCTTACAGTAATGAAGCTTTTCATCCAAATGAACATAGGCAATATACGGGAAATGGAGAATGCTTTTTATGGAAACTAGATAAGGTACCCGATGTTAATATATCTGAGCCAAAAGGTAAAGAGGAAGACGAAAAAGAGGAGAGATGGAGGTTTTCAGGTTATCCTTACACAGGAGTTAACGAATTTGCTATATATTGTACATCTGAATTTCTTTCAATGGGTGCAGGTGACGGACATTATGGCCTTTTGTGTGATGATGGCCTACTTCATGGGGTATCCAATCCTTGCCAAACATACGGTAATGCAGTTTTGAGCAAAGAAGGCAGTAAGTTCTCCATAGTAGCTTTAGAAGTATGGCGTGTAGGATAAATTTTATCTTCTTTTAAATTCGTATTATTTATATTTATGATTAAGACCCCATTAATGTTAGCAAAAGCATTGTATAAAGGAAGTGTATCTCCAATCAATAAGGTAGAGAATATGCTCCTAATAACTACATATTTCTATGCATCAACAGGATAGATTGGTTTAAAATATATCTTAAAGCAGTATAATATCTTTGAAACCTGATACTTATTTTCTTCTAAATCCTCACTGTATCCAGGTTGAGAAAAATGCACCTTTTACAGTCTCGAATCATGAAAAAAAAAGAAAACCTAAACGTCAACTACGCTAAAATGAGAAGAGCAGTGGTAACAATAAACAAGCACAATATATTATTATGACATCTCTATATGCTCCTGGGACAGAGGATATCAGGCAAAGGTTACGTCCTTTTGGGTTTTTCTTTGAGAAATCACTGAAAGATCTGATTAAGGGTATTAGGTCACATAACGACACGCCAGAAAAACTAGACCAATTTTTCAAGCAGGTGTTAAGTGAATGCCGTGATGAAGTGAACTCTCCAGATTTGAATTCGAAGACCAATGCTGTTCTCAAATTAACCTATTTGGAGATGTATGGTTTTGATATGGCATGGTGCAACTTCCATATTTTAGAGGTCATGAGTAGTTATAAACTACAGCAGAAACGTGTTGGTTATTTGGCTGCATCACAATCGTTTTACAAAGACTCTGATATTCTCATGCTTGCAACTAATTTATTAAAAAAAGATTTAAAGTATGATGGAAATAATGATGTTGTAAAAGTCGGCATTGCTTTGAGTGGTCTTTCTACTATAATTACCCCCTCATTAGCAAGAGATATATCTGATGATTTATTCACTATGCTGAACAGTACTAAACCATACATAAGAAAAAAAGCCATTACTGCATTGTTTAAGGTTTTTTTACAATACCCCGAGGCTTTGAGAGATAATTTCGATAAATTTGTTTCAAGACTAGATGATGATGATATATCTGTGGTTTCCGCCGCTGTTAGTGTTATTTGTGAGCTTTCAAAAAAGAACCCTCAACCGTTTATCCAACTTTCACCTTTATTGTACGAGATCTTAGTTACAATTGATAATAACTGGATAATCATTAGATTATTGAAGTTATTTACTAACCTGTCACAAGTAGAACCGAAACTAAGAGCAAAGTTATTACCGAAAATTCTAGAATTGATGGATAATACTGTTGCAACTTCCGTGATCTATGAATCCGTCAACTGTATTATCAAGGGGAACATGCTGGAAGAAGATGACTTTGAAACAGCAATGGCGTGTTTAGAAAGATTACACACATTTTGTGATTCTCAAGATCCAAATTTAAGATATATTAGCTGCATACTATTTTACAAGATCGGTAAAATTAATACAGATTTTATTTCTCGGTTTGACCAACTGATTGTACGCCTATTATCTGATGTCGACGTTTCAATTAGATCGAAGGCAATTGAACTGATCGAAGGTATTGTTGATGAAGATAATTTGAAATCAGTTGTTCAAACATTGATGAAACAGTTCGTAGATGAAGATGTAGTCATCCTCCAAACTGGAAACGTCGTATATGAAAGGTCAAAGAGAATCCCCATCGTGATTCCAGAAAATTACAAAATAAAAATGGTGAACGTTATTATATCAATTTGTTCAGCTGGAAACTATTTAAACGTTAACGACTTTGAATGGTACAATGCAGTAATAATGGATCTAGCGATGCTTTGCCAAGATGTATCCGATAAGACCCTTGGATCCAAAATAGGTGAACAGTTTAGAAATTTAATGATAAAAGTTCCCTCAATAAGGGAAGTGACTATTGCTAATATCATAAAATTGATTTCAAACGATGACATTAATAGACAGTTACCTACCATATTGAGAGAGTGTATCTGGTGCATTGGAGAGTTTTCTGTCTTAGTTGAAAATGGTGATGACCTAATAAAAGTAATGATTGGAAATGCCGGTTATTATTCTCACAGTGTACAGGAAGTGTTGATTTTAGCACTTGTCAAAATATTCAGCAATTGGTGTAACAACTTCCACCAGGATAAAATCATTGAAATTGAGTCGATTTTAAAGGAGTTAATTGAGTTTTTCGAAAATTTGTCTTATTCGAGTACATTTGAAGTCCAAGAAAGAAGTGTCGAGGTTTTAGAATTCTTAAGACTAAGTTTAGAAGCTTTAGAAGAAGATTCAGAGAGTTTACCAATGTTATTGAGCGAAGTTCTGCCAAGCTTTTTTAACACTTATGAACTTGCACCAATTGCACGTGGTACACAATCAAACTTGACAATAGACGAGAACCTTGATTTGGAGACTCCATTTTTGACCAAAGAGGTAGCTGATCAATTGTTAGATGATCAAAAAAGTGATTTGATGAGTGACATGATATCGGACATCTCAATTGAGAAGCAAGGTGAATCAGAACTCATTGAATATTCTGATATTCCGTATGAAGAAAAAGAAAAATTGAATAACCCTGACAATCCTTTTGAGGTTGAAAGAGAAAAGGAACGAATGGCAAATCCTTATTACCTAGGTGAAGAAGATGAAGGAAACATTAATAAATCTAAAGATTTATTGAATTTGAATGAAGAGGATAGTACTGAACAAAAGCCAGAAACTATTAGATTGAATAGACCTGGAAATACTCTGAATTCTTTAAGTTTACTCACGGTTAAAAATGGCAAGACAAGTAAGAAGGGAAAGAAGAAGAACAGGGTTGAAGTCTTATCTGATCAATCTGTTATTGAAGTTATTTCAAAAAAGAAAGACACTGTTCAGAAACCCCATGAAAGCCATTTAACTCAAGCATCATCGAAAAAGGACAAAATTAATTTGAGAATGCATTCCGAACTTGAAAATTTTGACTTTTCCAATTTTGAAGCATCAAGTAATGTAGAAAAAGAATCCCAACAAAATCACACCTTCAGGGAAGAAGAAGACTTAGAGTTAAACCGCTTAAAAGCCCAACTCAGTTTACAGGCCAATAAGGATAATTGTTCTGATTCTGAAGAAGTTATAGTTATAAAAAAGAAGAAGAAAGGAAAAAAGGCAAAGTCGAAAACAAAACTAAACGCGAAAACAAAAAGACCCCCAGAATCGAATGACTTGCTTCGAGCCCAAAGCACAGACGTGTAATAATAAATAAAGCTGTAACAGTTGGTTTCCCACGATATTGACTACATAAATCATAAATCAATTTAAATATTTCACTCTGCATGGCATCACTACTGTGCATTTAATTGCCGAGAGAAACGGCATATTTAATAGTAACGCGAATTAGACAAAGGCCGTCAGATGTAACAACTATAAAGCAAAGATGACTTAAAAAGCTAATCAATAAACCCTTTTCAGTATACAACAACATAACGCAATCTCGACTATATATACATGTCATTCAAGGCAACTATCACTGACTCGGGAAAGCAGAATATCTGGTTTCGGGCGATATACGTGCTATCTACAATCCAGGACGATATCAAGATTACTGTAACCTCAAATGAGTTGATCGCGTGGTCAATGAACGAAACGGACACTACACTTTGTCAAATTAGGTTTGAGAAGACCTTTTTTGAGGAATATGAATTTAAACCACATGAAATCGTTTTTGGAGATAATGGGGTTCAAGTTATAGAAGATGCATATGGAAATAATCACAAGCTATATTCCTTCCGTACTAATGGGAGGCATCTAACGACCATATCGAGAAAAACGGATGGTGATGGCATTAAATCATTCACCATTGCAGTGAATAACACCTCTACATGTCCTGAATCGCTCGCAAACAGATTAATTGTAGTGATTGAGATGGATTCGCTAATAGTAAAAGAATACAGTCCTCAATTCCAGCCAATAAAGTACGATCCTATCATAATCAATCTTAAGTATAAAAGGAGGTTTTTAGATGTTTTTGGAACCGCAGCATCCGATCGGAATCCACAGGAGCCGTTGGATCCTAAACTATTAGACGTTTTTAAAAATACTGAACGTGAGCTATCATCGGCTTTATTTAATGAAGAAGTAGAATCAGACATACGTAAAAGGAACCAGTTGACGGCTGCTGATGAAATCAATTATGTTTGTTGTAATTCAACCTTGTTGAAGAATTTTTTAGATAACTGTAATATCAATGTAACTGATGAAGTGAAATTGGAAATTAACGTACACAGGTTAAGCATAACTGCGTTTACCAAAGCTGTTTATGGAAAAAACAACGATCTTTTGAGAAATGCATTAAGCATGAGTAACACAATTAGTACGCTGGACCTTGAACATTATTGCTTATTCACGACAGTTGAAGATGAAAAACAAGAAAGGCAATCACGTTGTAAACGAAAAGAGCATATGAAAAGTATAATATTCAAACTAAAGGATTTTAAAAACTTCATAACGATAAGCCCATCCTGGAAAAGTACCCAGGGTGGAAATGATAATATAAGTTTATGGTTTTGTCACCCAGGAGATCCTATTCTGATACAGATGCAAAAACCGGGCGTGAAACTAGAACTTGTTGAAGTTACTGACAGTAATATAAGCGATAATGTATTAGGAGGCAAATTTATAAAGGCAGCCACCTCAGATTCGAAAGAAGTGGCTGAACAAAAAGATAATAGGGAAAACTACGGAAGCCCACTAAGAAGTAGAACCGCTCTAAAAAGGGAAAATCCGCCACATTCGGTTATCGGAGCTCGAGGAAGTCCATTGAAAGTATCATCGCTAGTTCCTGATAGTGTTAGCACCGTTACAAAGAGATTTAAAAATAACACGGCGAGAAAGTTATTTGTAGAAGAACAAAGTCAGAGTGTTACTTATGGAAAAGATAACCTGTTCGAGCAGGCCGTTTCAGTTGATTCAAACATGGATCAAGAACAAAATATCCGTAATCATCAAACTCATAAAGCTCTTTCACATAATCAAACTAACTCTTCAAAAAGATCTGTAAACGATGTTTGTGATGGGGACGTGGACTCTACCCAACGATCTACCTTTGCGAAAAGAGCAGACACTACAGTGACGTGGGGCAAAATTTTACCAACCGCAGATGATGAGATTCTAGGCAGCAATTTTAATAGCAAAGAAATGCTCAAGAAAGAAAAATTGAAACATATGCAAGGCCTCATGAATTTCAAGAATGACACAACTGATTACCAAAAAAGGGATAATGAGGAGGAGGAAGGTGGGCTGGGTCTCACACAAGTGGAAAAACCAAGAGGTTTATTTGATTGAACAACCATTACGTAAAGTTGTGTAAAGAGATATAATTTTCAGGTAAGCTGGCTTGCTAACAATGAAATAATGTTCATTATTTTTCATTTGTCTAATTATCGTCAAATTGATGAGTGCGCGGCTGACGCTATTATCATCGCGGTCGGAGAACAAACTAAAATTTTCAATAGCGGATTCAATACTGCATAGCTTTCTGCATAATAAAAGTTTAAGAAATCAACCGGTAATTTTTGCACTAATCAGAATTCAACTCTTTCTCGATATTACCTAATTAGATTATTGTGGCGTGTACTATGGATTATAATAATTTCGGAAACTTCAACAGTGATGGGCATTCCAGGCTTCCCAAACCTACGTATTCCGGAACACTAACGGATGGATATGATGAATCGAAAACCAAAAGGCAAAAGATAGAGTCTGCAACTTATTCACCCAATTTGTATTCGAATCCTTCATGTTATGAAAGCTCATGGAGTAGCAATTATACTTCTCAACTTTCTCCTTTCACCGCTCACAATCAATATTTCCAGCCATTAACACAGTCAACACAGTTCAATTTCTCAGGTACTCCCATTTATACAGGAAATGGCATACCATCAGTGAATCAAAATACGCCATATTCGTGTACATCAAATATACGAGAGCGGCCATCGCCATACTATGAAAGCACTCAATCATTAATAAATAACAGTGATTACCGGAGGTCAGATAGTTATGAAGATGTTACAATGCCAACTGCAAAGAAAACATACTTGATTAAGCACGAAGAAAAAGAAAAAGAAACTCTGATGAAGGAAATAACCTCAATAAAACCAAGTAAGGCCCAAGCTTCCGCGGTGCCCGCGGAAATTTTAAGAAGGGATACAGGGCTGGTAAATTCCACAATTGAAGACAACCGCGATGTAGAACTAGATGAAGTGGAATCTGATGAGCAGTTAGAATCAGAGGGATCGGGAAAGGTTATTTTAGTTCCTGGAACTTCTATAGCGTTGATTACTGACGAAGACGTTAAAAGGTGGAGAGAGGAAAGAAAGAAAATGTGGCTATTGAAAATTTCTAATAACAAAAAGAAACATATGCAGGAAATGGGGATAAAGGAAGACGAATTAAATGGTCAGTCTAGTATTTTAAAAGAGTCGAGGAAAGAAAAACAATTTATTCAGAGTATCCAAAATCAGGTACAGAGAGGAAACCCAAGAGTTGACTTGAACTTAAAATTGATACAGCGAGAATTTGCGAACGAGAATTCTAAACTTTTGGATTTTATAAGGGAACTTGGTGATGCCGGCTTATTAGAATATGAGTTGTCTCAAGAGGAAAAAGATATACTTTTTGGTGCCTCTGGAGATAACAGTAGAAATAATTACAAATCAAACTACAGAAGCAGAAAATCCAATATAAATAGAGGTAACTTCTCCAGGACTAAGTAATAAGAACAACATACCACTCATTACGCGTAGAAAATTACATAAAAATATAAAAAATGGCCAAGCCATAAATAGATAACTGTTAAAAATAGAGAGTGTACGGAACTAGTTTTGTAAAGCTTTTACTGCTAAGTTACTCAAAACCGTCGTTACAGCAGCACCGAGGAATGAACCGAAGATAGCACCCTGGTAAAACGAACCTTTATTCTCTTTCTGCGTTTTGCTTTCAGTAGCGTCTTTTTTCTTACTTTTCGGGCGTGATTTCATAGGAGATGTTATTGTTTTGTTCTTCTTGACTCTACCAGGAGAACTGGACTTCTTAATGTAAGATTTATTATTTATAAGTGGTTTTTTGTTAGGCTGTGTTCTATTGTTGGTTTCATTCATAAGAAATTCATCAACAAGTTTTAAATTTTCATCGTTTTCCTTATGCTCTTTAGACCTTTTTGGAACGTGAATTTTATCCAGCATAGTATTTTCTTTTTTCATACCTGACATCTTTGGAGAAATACTTATATACGTATGTTGATGCTTTTGTGTGCTCAAAAATTGTATTGCAATTTGGTGAGAACTACTTATTCTAGGTATTGTGAATGGTTATAAATGCTGATTTCTCTTTTTAGGTCCGTATCATAGCAGGGTTTACAACTATTTATACCCGTAATAATGTTTCATTTTTGTTATACCATATTTCATTAAAGAATTTAAGATGTGCAAACTTGAGCACTGAAGCGTAACTCATTTTGATAAGACTTGCATGAAAAGAAATGTTATAGACATTTTTCGATCTGCTTCGGCGCCTCGCTCTTTTAGGATCCGCCCTGATGAGCCTTCTGAAACAAATATAAATCCAATAGACAATATAGTTTCAAATTTTGTCATTTGACAACTTCACAATGTTTGAGCAGAAAATCGCCGCTGCATGAAACTTTATGTGTATCTTGAATTGGTGAACAGTTACCTTACTAGGTTCTTCCCCAAAGTAAACAAATTCAAAGATTTTTTCAGGGGAGAAAGTCTGTTACATTATAACGCATTCACTTTTCTCTGTCTCAGAAGGTTTTGTTTTGAGAAGGCTGTTTCTTCGTTTAGAAGTGTCTTTCTTGACTGGAACGTGCATTCCTGAATTCTTTTTATGGTAACAGTTTTTCCGCTTTGTTTCCAATTTTTTAACACTTTCTTGCTCTTGTTGTTGTAATTGTCTGGCTAGTTGTTTATCGTTTTCAATCTGTTGAACATCTTTAAACAGGACGCTATCAGTTCCAAATTTGCGTCCAATCTCAGTTAATAATTGTTGTTCATCTACTTCTGCACTATTGAAATCTCCAGTACAAAAAGCATCACCCGAGCCGTCTACAGAATCTAAGGACTGCCACACGATATCTTTACAATTCTTATACCCAAAATCTGTAACCAATGTGTATAACTGATCTTTATATTTATACAGTGTAGAGAAATGATCATTTCTGAATAGAATGGAGTATGTGTTGTGCAACAATTTTTCTCTTAATTGGCGTAGTCCAAAGGTGGTTAATTGGGTAGGTGACTCGTTCAAAAAAAACTCTAAATGCATAGCATCAGTTAAAATTTCCTCTGAATTATTATCTTTTGAAAGTCCACTATATATATCAGCTGCTTGCGTTAAGGTTCTCTGGGCTGATTCATAAGAATATTGAGACAGTTTTTCATTAACAGCTTTATTTACAGAACTATCAATAACCCAACCATGGACGAGGTCAACGTCAAACAACCGAAATATTGACATCTCTTTAGAATTATCAAAAGACCCATTGAACTCGGGGTTAATGTTTAGCCCTTCATGTAATTGAGGTAATAAAGTCAGTAGTTCACTTATATCTGTACTAGCTTTGTCTGTGACTTGTAAACCGATGTCAGCTAACACTTCAATAAGTTCCCGTAGAGATATTTCACTTGCCTTGTTTACTAGCTTTAGTAATTCACAGGAAAAGTGTGTATGGTCTGGGGAAAGAATCAATACATTAACAAGTGCTAACAACGCACAAGGTCCGTTTTCGTTTTGCAGTAAAATTCTATGGTCTTGGCCATTAATTTTGACACTTTTAGTGGTGAAGCTTAAATCCATATGGTGTATTGAGATAAAATGCAATGTGGTGACAAGAAAGTACTATGGATTGTTCATAAAGTACCTTTTGGATCTAGTATTTTCGTTCTGCATTTTCAAGACCCTTTTTTCTTACTTCCTGGTAACATGCGAAGCAAAAAAACTACGGCTGACAGGTCAATATCAAAGGAAAACAGACAAGAGTCTTTAGGAGAAGATGTGGCCGAGCATGCAACTCCTTTTTTTGTGAGGTAAATAAAGAGGTACTTAATAATTTGTTTACAAAGTGGTTTTTTACAAAGTTTTGATATAAGAACACTTAACTAGAGAAAAGAAAAAAGAAATGAAAAAAGCCATTCGCGATAGGAAAATGAAGAGGTGTGAGTAAGTGGAATAAATAGACCAAATAACATTTGATAAAGAAGAAAATGAAAGAGTTTTATAACAGGCAAAGATTTTTTTTTATTCTGAGAGAGATGCACCAATAGTAAGAATTAAGTTCTAGTTCAATTTGAAAAGGAAAACGATTTGAACATAAACCGTATGATAGATTTATGCAAACTATATCAATCTACTTTCCTCGAGGTTTTTTCATTCCAGTTAAAGAATTCAAGTATAATGTACAAGAAATGGAAAAGACTAAGGAATTGAGTCTATTTCTGTAGTTTTGCCAAACTATCTAAAAGACTTTGAACATTATTTCCGGCAGGTTGCTGCTGCTGCTGCTGTTGTTGTTGTTGTTGTTGTTGAAGAGGGGGAGGTTGGTGCGACATTGGTGGGGCTGGAGATTTTGCAGGTACATTTTGTCCATTGTAATTAGTATTCATAGGAGGAGGAGACGCTGAATTCATTGAGGCATAACCACCCAACTGCTGTTGCTGCTGTTGAGGGGCTTGACCCTGCATTGATTGGATTAAACCAACCAATTGTTGCTGAGCATGAGGTTGCTGTTGTTGTTGTTGAGCCATAGAAAGCAAATTTGATACAACATTTGGTGGAAGATTTTGAATGGCAGATAATAGTTGTTGCTGGTCCATTGGAGTTTGAGAAGGTTGTTGTGGAGGTGGACCAGCTTGGTAGCGACCATAACCTTGAGTGATTTGTTGCTGTGGAGGCGGTGGGGCTGTGATAGAGTTTTGATAGCGACCGTAATTTTGATTCATCGGGATTGGGGCTTGCGCGCCATAACCTTGGTCGTGGGATGGTGGTGGGATTCCATAAGACTGGCCATATGTTTGTTGCTGCTGCTGTTGCGGAGGTGGCATACCATAACCTTGATAATAATTTGCCTGAGGGGGAGGTCCAACGGCTGGGCCGTTTGGCACGGGAAGTGGAGGAGCGCCATACATATTTTGCTGATGGTTCATAGCACGGTAGTCAGTAGGGCGGGAATTATTCCTATTGTTTTTGATGTTATTGAAAATGGCGACTGCGTCATCAGCAGATATACTAATATATTCATCAAACTTAGTTTCACCTTGTGAACCTTTGTAGAAAGTTTGAACATCCACATTATGTGTTTTGTTAACTAGAACAACACCCCAAACACCATTATATGCGGCATCATTAATAAGCTTTCCCAATTCCATTCTTGGTTTCAAAAAAATCATATCAGTTTCCAAACCAGTACCATCCCTAAACCTGTTGAAAACCTCGATGGCGTACGTACGATCTGCGGTTCTTTTAACAAAAATGTTGCATGAAACGGTATGTCTTCTGGACTTCTTGTAACCAGCACCATTGTCGTCATTATATAAATCACCAGATTCGGTCTGAAATGGTCGTTTAGCAGAAGAAATAAAAGTAGAACTGCTGTTCGTACCATGATCACCATGATCAAATTGCGGACGGGCATTCGAACTTGAAACTTCTAAGATCAACTTTTTCCCAAAATTCATTTCTTGTGATTCACATTCAATTGCATCCCTGACACTTTGAGGATTATCAAACTGAATAAACCCAAAAGCATTTTTGATATTGATCTGCATGATATGGCCATATGGAGAGAATATCCTAAATAAGTCTTCTTTAGAAACGTTTTTTAGCGGTAAATTACCAATAAACAACCTTGACTTGGGCGGAATATTGTGCATTTCTGTTATCTTGTTTTCTCCGTGCAGATAAGCTGCATAACGGTCGTGTTCTTCTTCAGTAATTGGCTTAGATAAATCTGCCCTGGGAAATCTCATGCGTCTTTGAGCATCAGATAGCGGAGGTTTTCTTTGATCATTGTTTCTTGTTCCACTTGTAACTGAGGCAGTAGCTGTTGTTGCTACAGTAGTTTCCTGCATAGGGGAAGAAAGAGCAATATCCGAGTTTGAATTCAAAATTGCTAAAATGGCTGAAATCTTTTCTTCTTGAGATAAATGTTGGAATTGAGACATATTTAACATGTTACTGTCCATAACATATTTGACTTGCTTTTGCAAAAGATCGTAATTAACATTCTCCATGTTATCCAAAAGCTGACTATTCTCATTTTCTTCATAAGTGGCCTTTGTTACGGCTTTATCGACGTCCTTTTGTTCTCGTTCCAATGTTTCACGACGAACATCAGCTTGTTTGTCTTTTGCTTCATCCTTCACACCGTCCCCTTCATTATCATCTCCTCCAGAACTGTCCGAACCCACAAAATTACTACTGTTCTCTTCCTCCTCGTCATCCTCTTCTCCATCATCATCATCATCATCATCATCCTCTTCTTCTTCATCTTCTTCATCTTCTTCATTTTCATCTTCATCTCCATCTTCATCTTCATCTCCATCTCCATCTTCATCGTTATCTCCGCCTTGCTGTTGCTGCTGCTGTTGTTGTTGTTGTTGATCTTCTCCTTCTTCCTCTTCCACATCCATTACTGCCCCGTTTTCTTCTCCTTCTTCCTCCTTATCTTCCTCCTCTTCATCATTTACATCTTCCAGTTCATGCTGTTCATCATTTTCCTCCTCCCTTTCAACTTCTCTTTCTTCTTCTGAGGCATTGAATTCGTTTCCATCATCGCCACTTGAATTATTCATCGATTCGTTGCCGTTAGAATTGCTACCAATGGATTGTCCAGGAGAAGGAATATCTTGAACCTCAATGTAATTGTTTTCATCTGACATACCTTGCAGATGTTTGTTATGTTATGAAAGCGCAATCAGGTAAAAAATTCAAACTAGTTCTTGAGAATTTGTTAAAAGAAAATCGCTTGTTGCTGTATAGAACCTAATAAGAACAGTTATGATTTAGCTATTTAACCATTATTTGGAAGTGGCAAAATCAAATGTTTTGTTTCTGCCTTCTGTTTCTTGCGCTTCAATTTTTTTTTTCAATAATTCAGGGTTACATGTGATCACGTGCAGCATTATTGTTACTCAAATTTATTCTCAACTAAAAGTTGAATCATAGTTGAAGGATGAATAGAAGAGAGCATTTCTCGAGATTGGAATATATAAGAGTTGTTTGTGGATTATTTTCTTTGAAATGGAATCTATATACATAGTTAAATAGTCATGTTTTGTTTTTGTTCTCGTAACAGAACTATATTAAAATGGAATATATGGCAGTACCAAAAGTGAGACAACTTCTGAGTTCAACCTAGCGAAGATTTTTGTCCTCTTGATTGTGTACGGAGCACTGGCAAATAAATAAAAATGGAAATGGAATAAATAATGTACAACTTCTCGAAAATATTAGAGAACATATATCTGTCTAAATGCCCTTTTTTGGGGCATCTTTCCTCTTTAACTCCTGCTCATGAGCAAGCTGAAGCTTATGTTGCTGCACAGCCGGTGAATCAGAATCTACGGAATGTGCGGGACATGGCAATACAGATCCAATGGCCACTGATGCAAATGCAATAAGAAACGTAGAAAAGTAGAGGTTATTGACAATTTTATTTCTCGTCACAGCTCTCATGTTGCGAATTAATGTTGAAATAATTGGCCTTTTTGTGCCGGTAGAATAAATAGAAAAATAAATAAATAGAACGTTAGATTTGTCTAATCCGTCTCGAGGTGCTTACGATAACGTGGAAGGGCTACGTTAATAGCACTGTTAAAGCCAGTATCCCATATATACGGAAACTACAAACACGGGGAAAGAGAGCCATCACATAAGAACAGAAAAAGAAAAACCCTTGCAGAAGGAGAACTGGTGTAGGGGTTTTCGGTCTTAATGGCTTTTAGCATGTGCCTATTTACACCCATGCACCGGTTGCTAGGGATTGTCGATCAGTTTGTTTCTTATTCTCATCATGAACCCTGAGCTCTGAGGGGTTTTCAGGCACATAGTCTCGAGGTTCCGTTCGTTTACGTGTAATCTTGGCGCGTTTAGGTGTTTTTTTCCTTCTTTTCTTTTTTTTTTTTCCTACTGCGTTATAGTTGTTTACGGAAGGTACCGATTGATGATTATGGCGGATTGTCAAGTCATCTGAGAGAAGAAAAGTTGAACTATCTTTGAAGACGATGCTTTTGAGAGAGATTGCTTCAGGTTGGCCTTTTAAGTATCTAGTCATCTTGGAGTACAAAGGTGTTTTTCGTCAGCATAATATTAACATGTCGATGTCGAAAATCTGGAGCAGCATCGTACAATTCTTTTCTGTGCAGACGCTTGACTCACGAATAAAACCAGATCTTGAGCTCATAAGACGACGAAGGATATTTGTGATATCATCCAAAGACGAAGTTGGCTCGTCATCTCCTGCCGTTACTGTTTCTCGAAACCCAATGATCAGTTCTAATGGCCCATCTCCGCCGCTATGGAGCACATGGGAATTTAGAATATATTATTTGGCTTTCATTATAGTGATTCCTCTAATGGTAAAGGCGGCACTAGCCACAAGTTCCGAGTCTAACCCGAACTATTATAAATTCAGCGGATTACTATCTCATGGCTGGATTCTGGGATGCAAAATAGATAACAGTGATGTTCAATATAAATTTTTTAGATCCAATTTTCTTTTGTTGGTAGCCTTGATATTACTTCAAACGGTGTTAAAAAAAATAGTCGTTGAGTTTGGTAAAACATCTAAGATCAGTTTCGATTTTGCTTGTGGGTTAGTTTTCGTTTGCTTCATGTACGGTATCAACTCTGTTAAACTCTTGACTCATGCTTTCATTTTCTTTACTCTGGTGCATTCGCTAAAGAGAAAGCGTTTGACGGCCGCCTTTGCTATTTGGTCCTACGGTATCTTCGCATTATTCATTAATCAAAGAATTAAAAGTTTCCCTTTTAATAATATTGCAATTATATTAAGCCCCATGGATCAATGGTATAAGGGTATCGTTCCTAGATGGGAACTTTTTTTTAATTTTACATTATTACGGCTGTTAAGTTATTCCATGGACTTCTTAGAAAGATGGGACGAGCAACTAAGTCCACCGCCATCGATAGATTACGAGGGTAGACAACCAGAATTTAGAAAAAGTTCATCCGGTTCTGCTTTACAGACCATTTATGAGTCAGGCAAAAATGGTGTGTTGGAAGAAAAGGAAAGATTGGTAGCAAAACATCATATCCAGGAATACAATTTTGTTAATTTTATCGCTTATATTACCTATGCACCATTATTTCTGGTAGGCCCAATAATCACTTATAATGATTACCTCTATCAATCGAAAAATAAACTACCTTCACTTACAAAAAAAAACACATCCCTATATGCCCTTAAAGTTCTTTTGAGTTTGCTTTTGATGGAAATTATTCTACATTGTATCTATGTGGGTGCAATAGCAAGGACGAAGGCATGGAGCAATGATACACCGCTACAGCTTGCTATGATCGCGTTGTTCAACTTGAACATCATGTATTTTAAGCTTTTAATCCCATGGAGACTCTTTAGATTATGGGCCATGATCGACGGTGTTGATGCACCTGAAAATATGCTACGATGTGTGAATAATAACTATAGTACACTGGGCTTCTGGAGGGCTTGGCATACAAGTTTTAACAAGTGGGTAATTCGTTATATCTATATTCCATTTGGCGGGTCCAATAACAAAATATTAACAAGCTTTGCGGTGTTTTCTTTTGTAACAATATGGCATGACATCGAATTACGACTACTGTTTTGGGGGTGGTTGACAGTCTTTTTGTTATTAGTTGAATCATTTGTTACTAAATGTTTTACTAAATATCGGTTCAAAAACTGGTATAGGTTTTTTTGTGGTATCGGTGCCGTCATAAATATATGCATGATGATGGTTGTGAACCTTTACGGATTTTTTTTGGGTGCAGAGGGAACGAAGCTTTTATTGAAGAGTATATTTGGCAATTCAACAGGACTGGTGTTCGGTATTATGGGAACAGTATGCCTATATATCGCTGTTCAAATAATGTTTGAAATTAGAGAAGAAGAAAAAAGGCAGGGAATTAACTTGAAATGTTAAGTTAGTTCTCAAACAACCATGTGCTCCTATTCTATAAATGATGAAATATAAATAATTCGTATATTCATTTTCTTTCAGATGATTATATAAGTAATAATAATAATTTAAATTTAGGTGCCAGCTAGTAAAATATTAGTGATAGGTGTCGTTTCATAGCATAATTGAACAATTAAAATTACCAAAGACAACCTGAGTAGTGTTATTCTTAATAGTTTGAATTCACTTGTACCCATCACTGAGTTGCAAGAATGCAAAAGTTTCCTCTGTTATCAGCTGCCCTTTATTCTTTTTGGAAATAATTTTCAGGACCTCCAAAGCTGGAAAAAAAAAAAAAGGCAGAAGAAGACTATTTAGTTATTAGTCATTCCTGCAAAAAAAAAAGCATAAAAACATCCAGCAAACTGAGTAACATGTTTTCCAGACTTAAAATAAATCACTCCATGAGATGGTATAGATTCTATAGTACACTCGATTCACATTCCCTAAAATTGCAGAGTGGTTCGAAATTTGTAAAAATAAAGCAAGTAAGTGGCTTGAGGGGTAGCTCATCAGCAGATTTTGTGTCTCCACCAAATTCTAAATTACAATCTTTAATTTGGCAAAACCCTTTACAAAATGTTTATATAACTAAAAAACCCTGGACTCCATCTACAAGAGAGGCAATGGTTGAATTCATAACACATTTACATGAGTCCTATCCCGAAGTAAACGTTATTGTTCAACCTGATGTTGCAGAAGAGATTTCTCAGGATTTCAAGTCTCCGTTGGAAAATGATCCCAACAGACCGCATATACTTTATACTGGACCTGAACAAGATATAGTAAACAGGACAGATTTACTTGTCACATTGGGAGGGGATGGTACCATTTTACACGGTGTATCAATGTTCGGAAACACACAAGTTCCTCCAGTCTTAGCATTTGCTCTTGGAACACTGGGGTTTCTCTTACCGTTTGATTTCAAAGAGCATAAAAAAGTCTTTCAAGAGGTAATCAGCTCTAGAGCTAAATGTTTGCATAGGACACGACTAGAATGCCACTTGAAAAAGAAGGATAGTAACTCATCTATTGTGACTCATGCTATGAATGACATATTTTTACATAGAGGTAATTCCCCCCATCTCACCAACTTGGATATTTTTATTGATGGAGAGTTTTTGACAAGAACGACAGCTGACGGCGTGGCGTTAGCTACACCAACAGGCTCTACAGCATATTCATTATCAGCGGGAGGATCTATTGTCTCTCCGTTGGTGCCTGCTATTCTAATGACACCAATTTGTCCACGCTCTTTGTCGTTCCGACCATTGATTTTGCCTCATTCATCCCACATTAGAATAAAAATAGGTTCCAAATTGAATCAAAAACCAATTAATAGTGTGGTAAAACTATCCGTTGATGGTATTCCTCAACAAGATTTAGATGTTGGTGATGAAATTCACGTTATAAATGAGGTTGGTACCATATACATAGATGGAACTCAACTTCCAACCACAAGGAAACCCCAATCTGACTTCAATAATTCGAAAAAACCGAAGAGATCTGGAATTTATTGCGTAGCTAAGACAGAGAATGATTGGATTAGAGGAATCAATGAACTTTTAGGCTTCAATTCCAGCTTTAGACTGACCAAAAGGAAGAGTGACAATGATTAAAAATTATAAAGACAAATTTCTATTAGGCATGAGTGAGATTCAACCGTACTTGACAGGCAAAATTTCATACTTTTTTCCGCATTTTGCGTGGCAGATCCCGAACACAAGTGCTTGATATAGATCCCATAGGTATCATGTCCTATTGCTCATCAAAAAAGTGTACTGTATACCACATGCAGCATGAAGAGACTGTTCTATAGAACATATTTTAGTAACAATTTAATATTAACTTCAATTTCTTTTGTGGAATAAAAATAGAGAAACTGTGTAGCGTATCAATTCTTCAAATCAGTTAAACTTAACAAACGCTTGAAGTTCAGATTTATTGCAAATATAAATATTTTCTATTAGTTAATTAAAGTTCGTTTTATTGACATGATTTATTAACTCGATGCCAGAATAATCACGAGATGAATGGCACGAACTCTATGAAATGGTATGTATGTCAATAACTTCCGAATTAGGAATAAAGATTAATTAAAACATGCGTTCTTTCTATTAGCGTGCATAAAATATCCAACAACATATTTGTTCAGATACATATCCAAATTCCAATTTACTTTCCTATTTAGTCCTCCAATTGAAATTTTATAGTCTTTTTTTATGAATACTTTCCTAATTAGGCCATCAACGACAGCAAAATCCGCCGAAATTAATGGTGCTCTACTGAAAAATAGTGGATTATGTAGAAATATGCATCTCATTTATCAAACACATAACAATTACAGTGAACATTAGCTCAACGATAATGAAACGAAAAAAAATCAAAAGGAAGGAACAGAGTTCAGTAGATTTTCATATATAAAGAGTCTTCGAATATGATATTGAACATAACGATTCATTTACAGTTTTTTATTGTATACCAAACAAAACAGAATAGTACAAACCTTCAATCTTCTATACAGATATAAATCAACAACCATAATGAGATTTTCTTCAATTTTTACCGCAGTTTTATTTGGGGCTTCTTCCACCTTAGCCGCCCCAGTCAATACCACTACCGAAGACGAAACGGCTCACATTCCGGCTGAAGCCATCATTGGTTACTTGGATTTAGAAGGTGATCGTGATGTTGCTGTTTTGCCATTTTCCAATAGCACAAACAGTGGTTTGTTGTTCATAAATACTACTATTGCTGATATTGCCACTAACGAAGAAGGCATTTCATTAAACAAAAGAGAGGCAGAAGCCTGGCATTGGTTGCAGTTGAAACCTGGTCAGCCAATGTACAAGAGAGAAGCCGACGCTGAGGCCTGGCATTGGTTACAGTTGAAACCTGGTCAGCCAATGTACAAGAGAGAAGCCGATGCTGAGGCCTGGCATTGGTTACAGTTGAAACCTGGCCAACCGATGTACTAGGTTTAATTGGTAACAACCTAGTAGACGATACAAAGTCCACCTTCCTCACACTGTACTTTTTGCTCATCACTATCATGATACTTTTCATTTCTCCGTTAACGGCGTGTATGCCCATGTGCAAATACTTTGTTTACTTTTTCATTTCGTCGATAGCTTGATATATACTTTATACAAATATTTTTCTTAATACATCAAAAAACCATAAACAAGTTCAATTCCGATGCTTGCCATATTTATTTTTTATAAATTCCTACAATTTATCCTATTAGTAGCTAAAAAAGTAAAAGGTAAAAGTGAGTTGAGCCCTACAATAACTTGACGGTTGAAGTACGAACCGACATATTAAGGGGATAATATCGACCAAAAATTAAAAACATCCTTTCATTAATTAAGCTGCCTCTGTACCTGACATTTTCGTTGTCAACCAAGAGAACCATGATCCGAAGAAACGTCCTAACGCTCCAAGAAGCTTTTCCAAGACACTTTCATAATCCTCAGTATTACTGTCGTCCTTTTTAACAATTGAATTAGCACCTTGAGTGACCAGCTTATCTGATTTATGTATTTCTTCTTGTTCGGATATATCAGTATTTTCAGTGTCGGAACCATCAATCTCATGTTCCGATTCATTCGAATCAGTTACGTCTGTATCTTCATTAACCCTTGTGTTATCATTACCTTCAGAAAGATTATCTAACTCTTCGTCCCGCTTGTTCTCCTCTTGTTGTTCTGGAAAGAATGGAGAAAGCTCTTTCTCCGTCTTAAAATCTTCTTCTGCTGCAGCTTCCTTGAGTGGAGTATGATCGAGTTTCCTTCCGTTTCTGACAGCTTCTTCTTTTGGTGCCTGTTCGATTTGTGAACTTCCTGCTTTAGAAGAAGCAATTGTCGTGTTGCCTTTTAAGGACGGAGTTGGAGTCTCAGGACCTTCATAATACAACCCTAATCCATCATTGTTTGCTTCTTGCGCAGATTCGACACCCTCCTTACTATTTGTGTTTACGCTTCCCTCATAATCATGGGTCTCTAAAGTGGCAACATTATTCTCATTGCTATGCTCGTCAATCTCCTTCGCATACTCATCATCGGCAAACCAGTTACCATTGTGATCTATAAACTTGAAATGTACCTTATCCTTATCATTATGTTTGGCTATAGAAGATTCATCGATTTTATATTCCCATTGTCCAGTTTCGGCATTAATACTCATGGGCACACCTTTCCAATCGGTAAATTCGCCAGCGATCTTCAAATCTGGAAAGTCTTCCGCAGGATGAGGAAATACAATGGTGACCATTACTTACTAACTCTGGCTATCTTGTTGTTACAATCAACTATGTATATATGTATGTATGCAAAGAAATAGAAAGTAGGGGAGAAAAGGAAAGTAAAAATCTACAAGTTGTATTAAGTGGTTCTTGTATTATTTATCTTTATGTTCATCGTATTAGTATGATATCACTATCAAACTTTCATCCCATTTTCACATAGTTCCCCTTAAAAGAAACTTTGCTAGCATCTTTAACCCTTTATACTGTGGGGGTAAAATATTACCGCTTCGGAGATTTCTCTGTCAAGGGAGCAGAGAAAAGTGCGATAATAAAGATGATAATAGTGGTGCAAACTGAGGGAGGCTAATAGATCGTAGCGAAGTGTTATATCTGTATTTGTAGAGAGGCTTGTAAGTATAAACTGTAAACTGTAAACTGCTGCATATATATAGGTATAAACAGCTATAGAGACGGTATATATACACTGTTTAGCGTGATTGGTGGGGAACGTTACCGCATCTATCTTTGCCAAAGTTTATTTTAAGATCTTTGAAATAGGGGTTCGATTTAATTTTGTCTAAGGCCAAAATAGCGTTACTAATGTTTGTATAGTTAACGAAACAACAGTTCTTTTCGGGTAAGAAATTGATTTGTTCCACTTCTCCATATTGTTGGAAAACATGTCTTAAATTACTTTCAGTGAAGATACGTTCATCTCTTAGGGAATCACTAACAAAATCGATATTTCCCACATAAACGTTTCTCGACGCACCATTACTAACTGCCAAGGCAAGTGCATTGGGCAGTGGACCAGAATGTTTTCCCCAACCAACTTTACAACGTTTTTTTTGGACTGTAAATCCATACAAAGAACTCATTGCATAGAACTGTGCAGCAGCGGTGGGATCAATAAATGTGACAAAGCAAACGTAACGATCGTTCAATAGCTTTATACTTTGTAATAGACCTCCACGAACGGCATTACAGATTTCTTCAATCTTAACATCCTTAGGCAAACTGCCCAAGTAAACAGTCCTATTACCCAGATTATTGGGACCACCTGCGGATGTCGCAATTGCTGCAGCGGCTGCAGATTGCTGTAATAGAGCGTTAGATATGAATTCACGATCGGAAAACTCTATCATATGTTCCATACCAGGTTGGACTCCTAGAAATTGAGCCGCATTATGTTGTTGGGTCTTGGTAATAAAAGCGCATCTATCCTTTCCATAAAAAATTCTCTTATTTTGATAGTATGGATTTCTTATTGGCAGATTCGTAACCACTTTTATAGCATTTAAAATGGATGCAAAATGAATAAAAGCAATTCCTTTCTCTTTGATAACTTTTATACAATCAATTTCGCCGTACTCTTTCAAATCGATCCTTAATTGCTCTTCAGACAGATGTGATTCTTCACCGTCAATTGTCATGCGGCCAATATACACATTTCTAGTGGCACCATCCGTAGAGATTCTAGCAGCGACAATAGGATCAATTCGAGTTGGTTTCCCCCAACCAATCTTGATGTCTCTATCTCCGATGTTTAAGCGTTTTAAAATTGCATCTGAATGAAACAATAATGCAGCGCTTTCATCGACAAAAGATATGAATGCACACATTTTCTCAGATATTATTTTTACATCTTCTACTACACCGCTTCTAACATGATCCAATAATTCTTTAACACTTAGATTTGGTGGCACATTTCCTAAATAGACAGTTCTACTTGGGGCTGATGTGAAATTCAAGGGATTGTTGGCCTGTGTGTTTACGGATAAAGGAGCATTTGCATTGGTCACAGCTGTTGCAGTTGCCATAATAGTGGGAGATATGCCATCAGACAACAAGTTTGAATTTTCATCATCAAATGGAGAGACTTCATTTGAAGATCTTTCGTATTCATAATAATGATTACTATTCTGAACGATTTCGTTGTCAATTCCAAAATGTTGTTCCTGTGAAAGTTGTTGTTGCGGATCATTTTGCTGCTTAATCTGGAATTGCGTTGGCTGTTGTTGAATTCGCTGATAGTCAAAAATTCCACTATTTTCATAAAAGAATGAATCATTGGGTTCGCGTGTAAAATCGGATGGAAGAAGAGGGAAGTTACCATTTATAGGGTAGACAGTATCACCAAAATTTTGAGGGCCATTCGTGTAAGTTTCTTGATAATGACCAGAAGAATCGGACTGTTGATACATTGCAAAGTCATCAGAAGAAGAGAAGGGAGGAAACATATTATTATTATTACTATTATTATTATTATTATTATTATTA
The DNA here is from genome assembly GCF_947241705.1 of Saccharomyces mikatae IFO 1815. Lineage (NCBI taxonomy): Eukaryota > Fungi > Ascomycota > Saccharomycetes > Saccharomycetales > Saccharomycetaceae > Saccharomyces > Saccharomyces mikatae. Next base: position 664,644 of record NC_079261.1, on the reverse strand, counting down.
TTATTATTATTATTACTATTATTATTATTGTTATTGTTATTGCTATTGTTATTGTTATTGTTATTATTATAGGAAATCACCATCTTTTAATGCAATTAAAGTAATACGTGGCGATAGAGAAAGGGAAATAGAACTATAGTTCTTTATTTTCGTTTAGAGAATATCTGAATAAAAAAGGTTTCAACAACTAGAATTGAAAAAAAATAACAGTACCAGTAAAGAAAATTATAATATTTTTTTTAAAAAAGAGTGTCCTTGAGAATTGAAGTTGGAAACGGATGTTAATTAGACAAAAAGAATGGTGAAGAAAATAAAGTGCAAAAGAAGATGAAAGGGATGGTTGAACCAATTACAGAAAAAATCTAATTGACAAAAGCAGGATAAGTAAGTCAAAAGGCTTAGCGGGAGAAAATATCAAACAACGGAAGAACGAAGAGAATAAAAGAATACAATGTTCAAAAGAAATGAGGTGTATATGTATCTAAGAAAAGGTACAGAGCCTGTCAGTTCTGGAAATTGCAAAGTGGAGAAACTGAATAAATAACAAAGCTAAAGGAGGGAACTCAGTGAGGTGGGAAACTCTATAAAGTTGATGTATTAGAGTGGACAACGGGTTCGCGTAGATATAGCGCTGAGCTGTACTGAGTTTAGTTTTTTTCTTTCCACGAAAGACAAAGGAACTAACAAATTTATTGCTGCTATGGAGGGATGGAGTATTGTTGCGATTGTGACTGAACCTCTTTGAAGACCTTCGAACATCCACAAGATCCACTTGTGAAGTCAATATCAAGATCAGGTTTTTTCCTCTGTTTTCTCTTCTCTTCTCATAGCAAAAAAGTACCACAAGAAAAAAAAAACCGCCGGGTTACAGTTCTCAAGAATACCAGCGTAAGCATACAAGAATTACTAAGATACAAGTTACCATGGCAGTCATAAGCACGATATAACTCGCTCTGGCTGTTTGCATGTGATGAAATATCTGGTTTTCCTTTTTCAAGCGTTCTCCACGTTTTCTTCAAAATTTGCCAATGTAGGCTTCTTAACTCAAGGAAGATTCCAGGAGAAAAGATAAGAAGCAAGCATGGAACCATAAACACTAAAATCTCGCTTCTGAAGACGACCAGACGATTCTGGTACGTGCATAGTTACTTTTATGTACTGTCCTGGCTGTTTACTCTATTCGAAACAACATCTCTGATTTTTTTATCCCTTCTTCAGGCCGAAATTAAAAATTCTGTCTTCGCACACATTCCGAAAAGAAAGTAAGTCAATAAGGCACTGTAACGGGACTAATATTGTTTCCGTATGCCTGCATATAACTATTAAGAATCATACTACCATCCCTGAGTTCCCTAGTCAGAAAGAGGAATAAACAAAAGATAAATGTTCTTGCAGAGTCTCTGTTTCAGTATACCAAGGGTGCTGTCGCACATGAAACCATCGCCGGCAGCCATAACGAGGGCCTACACAATGCCCAGCCTGTTAACGACTGCTGCTCCCCAACAAGGTCTTGCCGCAGCTAACAAGTCTCTGGTTTTTAGTAGAGGTTTTAAAGTTAGAACCTCTGTGAAAAAATTCTGCAGCGATTGTTACTTAGTGAGAAGAAAGGGAAGAGTATACATTTACTGCAAGTCAAACAAGAAACATAAGCAGCGCCAAGGATGAACGGTGAAAAATCTATATATTTTTCTACTCTCATGTGTTTCATGAAGTATTATAACTCTGTTTCCTTCTAAAATCTGTAAATAAGAGATACCTATAATAATATGTACCTGTCAATATATCTGTAATTATTTACTCCAAATAGATAAACCCACTCCTCCAATCAGTAACGTTTTATTGGAATCAGGGTGTTCATCATTGGAGATGATATCTAGTGATCCTGTGTCCGCTACAGTGGTACGCTTCTTATCTGCCAACGAAAGTTTGCCTGCGGTAATTTTCCAAGCGCGTATTACTTGATCAACCGATGTGGTAATAGCTTCTTTACCACTATTAATCAACATACCTGATGTTATTGTAGAAGAAGCAGCAGAAGCAATAAAATCACTTAGCTTTAACACTGCTGTATTCGCATCATCTAATTTCAAGTTGGTCAACCCCAAGCCGTTGTCATCACCACCTGTTAAAATTGTTGCTAAAGATCTTGTCGTATCGACAACATAATCTAAAGATTTAATACCGGACTGATGTACTTGTAATTGTGATACAGGAGCGGGAAGATCTGAAATAGTAGTATTCAATTTGGTTTCGACTAAATCACCAGAAGTTAGATCAACGGTAAATGGAACGAATTCTGTTATATCATAAACAACTAGATATCCATTCGTTGGTGAAACGACAACAAGGATTTGATCTTTCAGTGTAATAATAACAACATTAAATAAGCAGCACGTCTTATGGCGGCCTTGCATGATTAGGTCAAACTTATTTTGATCATCTTCATAATACCAAATTTTTATCGTGGAATCCGAATAAACAGTAGCCAATATAAAGTTACCTGATTGAGATACAAATTTTACATCAAAATCCATAATTCTTAAATCGGGGTTATTTGTAGATGTGGGTAATGTTTGTCGTATTGTCATATATGGCCGTTTGTCATACTTATCATTCAATTCCCATAAAAACAGTTCCTCTCTAGCCGAGGATGATATCATTAATCTTTCATTGATGAACTGGCAACGTTGTAGCCCAGAAACATGCTTTCTTTGAGTCCAAAAATTATTTACCTTACCTGTTTTTTTGTCGAAATATCCTAACTTGATGGTAGTATCTTCAGACGCGGTGCAGAATATATGACCATTATTAAAATTGCCATTCGTGTTGGCATTCGTGTTCGGACAGATTGAAATATCTCTAATTTCTCTTCCGTGAATACCGTTTTCTAAAGTTTCAGGGACAACTGAATTGTAAATTTTTCTTAGATGAAAGCGGGATGCCTTGATATACATTAGTATGTGACCGTTGGCGATTTTACTGAGATTCCACAGACGATGGGAACCACCACATACTTCACTAGCTAATTCATAGCAGTTGGTCTCGTTGTAGAGGTAAAATAAGCTAGACTTGAACCCATAAGTAATGTACTCACCGTTTGAGTTAAAGAAAGCGCCCTCCAGAAAACCCTTCATCATCTTATTAGAATGCAAAACCTTGCAACTAATGTGTTGAGGAAGCCCTTCCACATAGGTTTTAGTTAACTCAATAAAAACGTAATAGCCATCTCTATTTGTTACAGAAAAGACGGCAGAATGATCCTTACTTTCCACAAATTCTATTGAGGTGGTTGTATCGCCAGGGCTTAATCTTCTAATTATGAAGGGCTCTTCATTGTCATCAAGTAAGTTGTAAATCACTACTGTGCTAAAACGTGAGCCGACTAAAATATGATTCTTGAAGGACGTTAAGCACGAAGGCGAAAAATTTTCAGGTTTGTTAAAGCAGTGCTTACTTTTGATTTTCAAGTCTTGACGACTTATTTCTAAACATAAAAACTTATCACGAGGGTTTGGAGACTGCAATGTAAGTAAGAATGATTGATCATTGAATTCAGCTACGAGACAATTATTTGTCTTGGAAAGTTCATCCAAATGGAATTCTTCAGATTGAATTATGTCAGCCCCATTTTCGCTGAATTTCATCAGGAGAACATCACTCTTATTATTAGAAAAAACAGCGATATTATCTGTTTGAATTCCATTCGTAATCGGATAAGAAATAAAATTTTCATTAGTTAGCAATAATTTCCATTGTTTCGTAACGTCACTAAATTTCAGAATTTTACCTGACGAAGTGATAGCAACTACACCAAAAGGGAATCCTTGGAACCCCTTGATGCTCTCATTTCTATCAAAAATGATGCCACATTGTTCGGTGATATCATCTAGACTGAATGATAATTCTTCGTCGCCATGTCTTTTCAACTGGTGAAGATCAATCAGTTTCAATCTACCATCATTCCCAGAGGTCACAGCTATCATCTCATCCTCTTTCACATCAACTCCCCATATACTCTTGATTAAATGTACTTCATAAACGTTGGATATGGATAATTCGGCATCCTTTTTTTGTGATTCGACAATATTCCATATACGACATGTGCAGTCTTCAGAAACACTTATTAATTTCGTATCATTATCAAAAAACATTAAATTCCAAATTCTTGCGGTATGGCTCCACCCGATCGACAATTGCTCACCGGTTTGTAGATCCCATAGTCTAATTGATCTATCATCAGAACAACTGGCCACATATTTCCCATTATTACTCAGATTAACATAAAATATAGAACCTTCATGACCCAGTAAATTGTGAATTTTCGTTTCTGAAAATAAATCCCAAATGATAACACCGCCCATAACGGTACCTGCATTGACATATACCTTGTCTGGACCGAAAACCTTAATTATACCGGAATATAGAATAGACCTTTCTCCACTTAGAGATTTCCTCGAAATCACTTCACAATTCAAATCACAAACAAGTACTTTATTATAACAAGTCAACAAATATATTTGTGACTCGTCAAAACTAAACGTAGCGCCGGTAACCCAATCTGAATTAATTCTTTCGGAATCCTCTAATGAAGCTTTCTTTAGAACATCTTCGAGTTTCAATATTGTCACAGATCTCGCACCATAGGCCAGAATTTTACCATAAGTCGAAATGTTTATTCCATGAACCTTATTGTAGTGAAATAATCTACATTTATTGATCAACGTATTTGAACGATAGTCATAAACATGGATGAAGGGTCCATAACCAGCAAGAACATAATCATTGTAAAATTTAACACATAGTGCAGGACCGTAATGAGATAAGTTCCTCATTTCAACCGCTTCTTTACGCTCGATACTCAAGTTTCAATTGGCGAAGACGAGAAGCTAAGCCAAAACGATGAGTTCCGCTAGCAAAAGTTTTTCATCATCATGTTTTTTTTCATGTTTTTTTTTCAGCAGCGTCGCTTTTTTTAGGACGCTAAGATATACCAAGAAGAAAGTTTACTACTCAGGCCTTAATGCGAACCATGAGCGGAAAAGAGTTAAAACAGTATTGTACATAAAGTAACTAAATTTCCATTCTTCAGTTATAATACTGGGGAACCATCAATACTGCTGATTATGGATAAAGATAAAATAACATGGCCGTATATGATGGATGTGTAACCATCATCATACGCTTATTTGTACACGGTTGAATATTGCTAATGGCGCCACCCTACTAAAACTCTCTTGAATGCAACTGCATCCAGTTCTTTCATTTCTTGATGAACTTGATAATTGAAGAGAGCTCGGCGGTTATTTTTTTTCGATCACACATTATGGATATTACCCTCTTTTGGGCACGGAAATAAAACGGAGCTTTCCGCAAACAGCTTTAGCATAATCAATTCAGTTTTGAAAAATTTCTCCGCTATGGGTAAATTAGGTAAACCGCACAGCACAATCAGCTGCGTTTTCAGTTTTCAGTTTTCGATTGGTAGTTTTTCACAGCATGATCAAAAATATCATTTTGTTGATTTGCTTTTTCTTCTTTGTTGTTATTAGTTTTTGTTTATGAAATATTGTGTAGTTGCTTACTTGCAAGGGTACAAACTTAGTATCTGAGATTATTAATAGGGTGTTTCCTAGAGTGTTTACTTTTCGTAGTGTTGGTACAAGATAACAAAAACAAATAGAAGGATACAAAGAATTAATGGAATCGACAACAGTAGTGTCTAAAAATTCTGTAATAGAGAATGAAGACATGGAGAAAGCAGAAGTTACTGCGAATAATCAACTAATAGATACTGCATCATTATCAACAGCAACGACAACAACAGGGGCGCCTGAAGGTGTACAGGAAGAGAGCGTCGAGCATGAAGATGTTTCTATACAAGATGTAGAAGGAGAGAGGGAAGAAGAGGAAGGTGAAACCCGCTGTATATGCGGCGAGCTCGATACTCCTGATGACTCTGGGTTTTTCATTCAATGTGAGCAGTGTAGTTCTTGGCAGCACGGTTATTGTGTAAGTATTACCCAAGATAATGCCCCTGATAAATATTGGTGTGAACAATGCAGGCCGGAACTCCACCAGCTCTTTACCACAGATACTGGTGAAGCAAGGTCAGTATATAAACCTGTTCAGGAGAAGAAAAGACAATCGAGGAGAAGAGCTCGAAATGCGGCCACGAGTAAACCTACCACCGCGGATGAAGTCGAGAAAAGTCCCAAAAATACTAGCAATACTGATGACAATATCGATGATGAAGAGGATGAAGTGGAAGATGAGATTTCGGGTTTAGGTTTCACTAAAGACGGTACTACAAGGTCCAGTAGAAGGAGGAGAAGAAATTCAATAGAGGATGCCTCTGCGGATCAATATTCACTGGATGCTGGGGAGAGCGATAAAAAGCTGTTAGATAGAAAAAGGGCTACTTTCATGGCAAGAGAAGAAAAACAATATCAAAGAATGTTAGAAAAGGCTTTGAAAGAGAGCAGGAGAACATCGCATCCAGAAGATCCTGAAATCGATGGAAATGATGCTAACACTTACGAAGGCGATCTAAACGCCCATAATGGCACTACTAGACTACAGACGGATGTTATATTAACAGAAGGTAAACCAGAATCAATAACAGATGCTGATTTGATAACTAGACTGCAGTCATCTAAAGAGTCATCGATGGAAAAATCAAAGGACGTAGAAAAAGAAAGCAGTCAAGAGAAGGAATTATCAACAAGTTCAGTGCAAGAGACTGAAAAAACAGATGAACCTATTCCACCTCTAACCTCCATATCTTCTTCCGAAGAGGACTCAAGGAAAGCTAGTTCAAGGGGTCCTAAAAGAGTTTCCAAGCCAGTAAAAAAGAGTAGCAGAACGCGTCGAAGCAATACAAGTTCAGATACCAACCAAAGTAGAAGAAGTGCTGATATAGGCACCGATAAACCAGTAAAACCTCGATTACCCCCACAGAGGACTTCATTGAACGAAATGAGAAGAAGGGTGTCTGCTATTCTAGAATTCATTTCCAGAACTCAATGGGAATTGAGTGAAGACCAGTCCGATCGAGAAGAGTTTGTGCGATTTGTTGAAAATCAGCACTTCGTAGAGAAAGTTGATACAATTTACAATGGTTATAAGGAAAGTTTGTCAATGATGGACGATCTAACTAGAGAATTACTGCTATGGGAGAAAAAATACTCAAGTAATTCTAATGCCATTCAATGAAAACAAAACAACTACATAAAACCTTAACCAGAAATGATAATTGTAATGATGATACGTAATACATCTATTAGTACATACATATATACAAATGATCGATTTTACACGTTCGATAGATATACCATCATTCGGGTAACCAAAACTAAACTAGTTGTCAATTTGGTCGACATGATTATTAAGGAATCCAACTATGCAATCGACAAGCACAATCGCCCATTCATGGAGTAGATCACCATAGGTATATGAGCATATGAAATACTCTCCCCGAGAAAACTGCAGATATGGTACATAGAGGAAGAACTTTGAAATCAGACGCTGAAATAGCGTCTCCTATTGCATCAACAGTATCACACCAATCAAAACCATTTAGACAGTTTTCGACTAGGTCGAGAGCAAAGAGTAACGCAAGTTTCAAAGGTTTGCGCAGAGTTCTAACTCATGATGGTACACTGGACAATGATTATTTCAATAAACATAACATCTCTCAAAAATGTAAGAGTACTGATGCACTTTTCAGAAAGCGAACAATCAGTGGGTTGAATATGACAGCTTTAACAAGAGTAAAATCCAACCAAGGAAAAAGATCAGCGTCATTTCACAGTCCGGTACATAACACCTTACTAAGCCCGAAGAGTAGTAGTCACTCTAATTCCGGAGGCGGTGGTTTCAGTCTAAAACCACGTAGAAGCAAAAGCACTCAATCCGTTCTGAGTCTTCGAGACGCACAAGCATCTAACAAAAATGAATCTACTACTGATGAAGAGGTAGAATACTTTTCTGAAGATAATGTAGAAGATGAAAAGATGAAAAACGATAGAATAAGAACCGAACAAATTATGTCTGAACAGAAAAAAAATACACCACATTTAAGCCATAATAAATTACAATCACCTGATACAATAGATGAAAAAGAAGAACGTAAATCATCTATAGATCGGAACGAAAAATACAGAGCCGTTTCGCTACCATTACCTCACTTGTCATCTAATGACTACCCCAGAGAAACAAGCCAGTCTGTAGAACTCCAGCATAATGGACAAGAGGCACCAAGCTTAACGGAAACAAAGCTAATCAAAGAAAGTATTATTAATGAACAGGAACAACCAAATTCAATAACAGGATCTGACGTTGGTGTCAAATCCGACGATTCTAAAAAATTTAAGCTTTCATTGGAGAAATCAGGCGATGGCATTTCACATGCGTCATCTAATACACAAGAAAAGATTCTTGATGTCGGTAACACATTAGATGCTCATAGGGATAATCATGTACCAAGCCATTCGGAAGAACAGTTTGATCAAGAAGATCATATTGATGCTCCTAGGAGTAGTTCATCAAGAAAAAGTGATTCAAGTTTTATGCCCCTCAGAAGACAAAGTTCGAAACAGCACAAATTATTGAACGAAGAGGAAGACTTAATTAAGCCTGGTAATATATCTTCCACTGATGGCAATGTTAAGGATATCGAAGGAAATAGTATATTGGAAAATTATGTACCTAATATGATCCTTTCCCAGTCGACTGGAGTTGAACGTAGGCTTGAAAATTTACCATCCATTCAAAATTCTCTTGGAAATGAAATTCACAGCTCTGGTGAACGTATGAACTTAGAGGATACTTTTAATGGCCTTGATGATGACAAATTGCGTAGTAGCACAAAAAATGTCAGGCAATCTCAACTTGGTCAAAAAATACCAAACTCTCAATCTATTTTTCCTCCTGCTACTAACAACACCAGTAAAGATAACAACGTTCCTCAGCATAGCTTTTCGACTTCCATATCCAGCTTAACAAATAATTTGAGGAGAGCAGCTCCTGAAAGCTTCCATGGTTCATCAAGAATAAATAGTATTTTTCATAAAAAAGGTAACCAGAGTTTACTTTTAAGATCAAATGATACTGGCAAGAATGCAGTAGCCTTAAACTCTCCATTGTCCCATGAACATTCCACATCGAGTACTAATGTCAATGGCAATGCCAACAAACAATCTGACTCCGGTACCAAATTTAATAGTTTTGCTCAGTTCCTTAAATCTGACGGAATTGATGCAGAATCAAGAACACAAAGAAAATTATGGTTACAGAGAGAAAATTCCATCATGGATTTAAGTTCGCAAAACGACAGTAGTGACTCTATCTTTATGGCGGGAAATATTGACGCAAAAAGAGAGTTTGAAAGAATATCTCATGAATATTCTAATGTAAAAAGATTCTACAACCCACTTGATGAAGCGTTGTTGCGAATAGAGCCTACGATGCCAGGGAACGCAAAAAATATCAGGAAAAAAAGCCATAACGATGGGCAGTCTATTGCTCATTCCAACGATACAACAGACCATAAGGATGAGAATGATTTACTTTTTACTGATTATGACAAAAAATTTGATAATCTTTATCCACATCTTGCAAATGCTAAAATTCAAGCAGTGTTATCCAGTATATGGAAAAACGAAAGTTACTCATTTAACAAAGACGTTAATCCAATCAACAAGAATAGAACGTCGAGTACAAACCATAGCATGAGCCACGCTGCTTCACAGAATACCCGTAACTTGCTAAGAGGTCCGATAGGTTCCAGTACCACTTTGCATCACCAACGCGTCATTAATTCTCTGCAGCCAACTACAAGAGCGGTGAATCGCAGAATGGAGAATGTTGGTTACATGCATACTCAGCAACAACAAAGGTGATATAACCTACTGCGCAACTCACTTATTAAGTACAAAAATTTTCTTTTAGCTGGAACAAAGTTTATAGGAAGCGAAGACGCCGAGAATACTTTATGGAAAGTACACTCTTTGATATACTTTAATTAATCATCTATATATAAATTTGTACTTCTATACGAATCCAAGAGGCGGATGCATATAACCCGGATTACGTAATAAATGACAAATTCACAGAACGAAAAAGAAAGAAAACGTTGAACGCAACCACCGCAAATTTAGCGATATCTCTGGACTTCGTATCTATTAAAAAGCCGGTGTTAGTAGATACGCTTTTGACGAATCAGTATTTTAACAACTTTTTAGTGAGCATTCCCCACAGATAATAAATACAATTAATCAGGATTATCAAATTCATATCAATCTTGTTTTGCCAAGACTCCAGCGTTTCATTTACAAGCTTGCCTTTACCAAATAATCTCTTTTAATATTTTAGTCCGTTTTCCTTTTGAGTTAGATATTACTTCCCCTTCACTTATAGTCTATTTATGAGAAGAAGCCCGTCCAGATCAAATAACAACTTTGCAGTACCGAATTGCTCAACTAATTCTAACTCTAGTCAGCAACAATTAACTACACCTTCAGATGATCTCAACAGTAACGAACCTAATGACCCAGATGATAGTAGGTCTCTACCTACTATCAAGAAATTCAATAATAAACATTCTATAAACAATTACAACAATACTTTAGCATCGACCGCGAAGAACAACAACAATAAACGAACTAGCAATGATAATATACTCATTCCAGGCGAAAATGCACATAAACAGAAAATATATACCAAAGATGGTACCTTGAAGAGCTTGTACCTAGATATCGATGTTTCAGTCGCGAAGGATTTGTCATCATCTACAACTGCCCCGAAATTGATCAATACCTCAAGAACTTCCTCCACCACAACTGCCACTACTTCAAATAATATCTTGACATCACCCTCTTATCGCGAGTCAAATTGTTCTTCTCCATCATCATATTCCTTTTCCTCGTACTATTCATCCGCCACATCTGCTTCTTCATCAACGTCATCATTTTTGAAATCATCTGGGTTATCATCCAGAGTTAAGTCACCTTCATCTTCTGTGAAAGCAAGCTCGTTTGGGGTGCCTTCGTTTCCAACATCTGGGATACCCAATCCCAATAGCAGCAAGAAGCCTATATTTTTGAGACGGTATTCACATGACGCTTCTTCTAATGAAGGTCTTGATATTGACATTGCAATTGAAAAACTACTACAAGCTGGTGAATCAAGAGATATCACCAAGAATTCTAAAAAAAAATTTCCATTCCATTCTTGGGAAATTCAGCTTATCTGCTACCATGCCAGGGAAATTTTTTTGAATCAGCCTACTTTATTAAGGTTACAAGCACCTATCAAAATTGTAGGTGATGTTCATGGACAATTTAATGACCTACTGCGAATTTTAAAGTTATCTGGTGTACCATCAGATACGAATTATTTGTTTCTTGGTGATTATGTTGACCGAGGTAAGAACTCATTGGAAACCATTCTGCTGTTATTATGTTATAAGATAAAGTATAGAGACAACTTTTTTATGTTAAGAGGTAACCACGAATCCGCTAATGTTACAAAGATGTACGGTTTCTATGATGAATGCAAAAGACGATTGAATTCGAAAGTATGGAAAATGTTTGTTGATGTGTTCAATACCTTGCCACTAGCAGCCATTATCCAAGACAAAATCTTTTGCGTTCATGGAGGTATATCACCTGATTTAGAGGATATGAAACAGATTGAAAAAGTTGTAAGACCAACGGATATACCCGAAAGTGGATTAGTTACAGATTTGTTATGGAGTGATCCAGACCCTCAGGTTTCTGATTGGTCAGACAATGACCGTGGTGTTTCGTACACTTTTTCTAAAAGGAATGTCCTTGATTTCTGTGCCAAGTTTAAATTCGACTTAGTAATTAGAGGACATATGGTTGTGGAAGATGGGTATGAATTTTTTGCTAAGAAAAAGTTCGTAACAATCTTTTCAGCGCCCAATTACTGTGGGGAGTTTCAAAATTGGGGGGCAGTAATGAGCGTTACGACAGGTATGATGTGTAGCTTTGAACTATTGAAGCCGCGCGCATTGAAAAATAAAAAGAAATCAAGCAAAACTTAAGTGTGAGGATTGCTGAGATTGATTCTTTAAAAATACATTCATTATGCCTCTAAGTTCTTATTTTGAAGATTTATCTTATGTTTAGTATATTTTCATTTTATTTTAGTTTAGTTAACATTTTTCAGCAGTTGTTTTTTGGCCCTTATATGGCCCTATTTTATGCCTTTAATTCTCATAGTTTTTATGTTCATAGCTCTTTTGCGTTGAAATGCGATCATATGTTTTTCTCACATTTTTTTCATGGCAGAATAAGTACTTGCTACAGTTCCGAAATTATGACGTTTAGAATTTAGAATTAGCAACTTTGAGATTGAAAAAAAATAGTGAGTGTTTGTCAGAGAAAAAACTCCGATACGGGGAGTCGAACCCCGGTCTCCACGGTGAAAGCGTGATGTGATAGCCGTTACACTATATCGGAATACAAAACTATAGAAGTGTTGTATCTTAAGATGGGATACGTCAGTATGACAATACATCATTCTAAACGTTCATAAAACACATATGAAACAATCTTATAACGAAACGAACAGATTGAACAACATAAGGTAAAACTCTGCTTTTCCGAGCTGAACTAATCAAATGTATAAATACCTGAACAATTAGTTAGATCCGAGATTCCGCGCTTCCACTATTTAGTATAAACCATATCTTATATAATATATAGGATAAGTAACATCCCGTGAATTAAGTTGATAAGTCGTTTTGACAATAAGTTACTTCCCTAAGATAGTATATTAGGATTGTCAAGACATCCCGGTATTACTCGAGCCCGTAATACAACAAGAAGTATGTTATTAATCACTAAATATCATACACGTTAGCCGTAATGACTATGTTGCATGAAATTATGATGATAAAATAATATTGGATTCTGATGAAATTGTTGGGATTCCATTTTTTTATAAGGTAATAATATTAGGTATGTAAATATACTAGAAGTTCTCCTCCGGGATTTAGGAATCCATAAAAGGGAATCTGCAATTGTACACAATTCTATAAACATTATTATCATCGTTTTATATGTTCTTATTCATTGATCCTATTACATTATCAATCCTTGCGTTTCAGCTTCCACTAATTTAGATGACTATTTCTCATCATTTGCGTCATCTCCTAACACCGTATATGATAATGTACTAGTGGTATGACTACTAGTTGGTAGACGATAGTTGATTTTCATCCCAACACTAATCATCTATACCCTGAGTTGTGTCTGAACCATTGGTTTCAAGATAATCAATCATCGTGTGTTTTTTATATACCTCTCTTATATAAATTAAGAAGGAACGACTTTTTCTTAATTATTACAACTCACTAAACAACTAATTATCAACAGAGAGTTGGGTGAATTTCAGGATATTTGTTGGGATTCCATTGATGCCAAAGTCTTAGCGTTCTTCAACACTTGATGTAGGGCCCGTAAACGCTGACTATTTAAGATGTTTATACGCCTTGTTTTCCTCGGATGTCTCATCTTTCTTCTTCTGAAGCAAACGTATGGATCTATTTCTTCTTTCTCACCCGGCCTTTCAAATTTCAACAGATAAAGCCAATATTATTAGGTGTATTGTTGAAAATTATGTTGGAATAAGTGATTACTACTATACATTTATTCGTATAAATTGGAATAAGTGATTGCAACTATACGTTCTTCGTATAAATTGAAATAGAAAAATTTTAATAATAGAATTTGCCTACTCCAATTTTATTGGTATCATCATAAGAATGTTTGTATTCATTTACCCAACATTATTAGTATCATGTTAAAGAATGTTCGTCATCAACTACACCAATTCATATGAATAAATGTATAGTAGTAATCACTTATTCCAACATATATAGGATATATTAGAGTTCTCCTTGACGATATAGGAATCCAATAAATGTGAGATAATAGTGTAGTTTGATGTAATTGTTGGGATTCCATTTTTTATAAGGCAATAATATTAGGTATGTAGATATACTAGAAGTTCTCCTCCGGGATTTAGGAATCCATAAAAGGGAATCTGCAATTTTACACAATTCTATAAACATTATTATCATCGTTTTATATGTTGTTATTCATTTATCCTATTACATTATTAATCCTTGCGTTTCAGCTTCCACTAATTTAGATGACTATTTCTCATCATTTGCGTCATCTTCTAACACCGTATATGATAATATACTAGTAACGTAAATACTAGTTAGTAGATGATAGTTGATTTATATTACAACACCTATTATATTATCAATCCTTGCGTTTCAGCATCCATTAACTTCAATGACAGCTTCTCATAATTTATGTTATCCTCTTTCACCGTGTGCGATAATAATACGAATACTAGTTGATAGACGATAGATGACTCTTATTCTAATAGTAAGTTTAATACTTCACTAAATATACATGATAAATTATGGCGCCTTACTATATACCCGATATGCCACCGTAAAATTCCGTCAAAAAATGCCAATAAGTTACCCGAGTTTTATGATTTTGTGTTTTTTCAAGAAAAATACCATATATGCATCATCAATCATAAAACAAGAATTAAGATGGGGCATATACTACTGACAAATCAACATTTTAGAAAGTAATTATATAAAAGCTGCATTTATTAATATAAACCAATAGGCAAATAAAAAAAAGATGTCTTTGGAAGAATTCGACGAAGTTAAATATGACCATTCAACCAAACGTCTAGATACCCCATCCAGATATCTATTGCGCAAGGCAAGAAGAAACCCTAATGGGTTACAAGAACTACGCGAGTCAATGAAATCCTCCACTATTTATGTAGGGAATCTCTCCTTTTATACATCTGAGGAACAAATTTACGAATTATTTAGCAAGTGTGGTACGATAAAAAGAATAATCATGGGCCTGGATCGTTTCAAGTTTACGCCATGTGGCTTTTGTTTCATTATATATAGTTGCCCAGATGAAGCATTGAATGCGGTAAAATATTTGTCGGATACAAAATTAGACGAAAAGACAATCACCATTGATCTGGATCCTGGTTTCGAAGATGGAAGACAATTTGGTCGTGGTAAGAGTGGTGGTCAAGTCAGTGATGAATTGAGGTTTGACTTTGATGCATCCAGAGGTGGGTTTGCAATTCCATTTGCAGAACGTGTTGGCGCACCTCACTCCAGATTTGATAATAGCGGTAACTCACAATCAAATACAAATAATTATATTCCCCCTCCTGATGCAATGGGTACTTTTAGACCCGGCTTTGATGAAGAAAGAGAAGATGATAACTATATACCTCAGTAAGATCAACTAATTTTTATTTGTACTGTACCCATACCGTATATATACATGAATATGTGTGTAGTTATTTGGAAGCTGACATAATGCTATTTGGTTAAACAAAAAAATCATTAGTAACGATGATGAACGTAACATGTTAAACAATATGATAATACTATATGTAGTAACAATAAAATGTAGGGGGTAATAGAGATAATTATATGAATATTTAAGTAATGCATCAAAGAATGGTCAATTCATATCAGGGTTGGATAGCTTTTTCAGTTCTTCCAGCCTATCAATTAGTTTTTTACGCCGCGTAACAGGAGCATGTGCAAATCTTTTGGATAATTCATAGTCAGTGGAGCAAGTTGATGTGGCATCATAAGTCGTATTATTTGCAGCTGATAACGTGTTATGATATGCTGAGACGTTCCGTACTCGTTCCATTGGGGTATTGTTTCCATTTTCGTTAGGAATTGAGTTTACTAGGGTATAATAATCACTGAATATTTTCCTTCTTCTTACGTTTATAAACCAATTAGACAATTGAATCTTAGTCAGCCCTGTCTTTATTAACAATTCCCTCTTTTCTTGTTGTGTTGGGTAGGGGTTATTCAAATGGTTTAGCAACCATGTGTTCAGTATTTGTACCGTTTCCTTTGGCAGGTTAGACCTCCTACCTGAATTCTGTTTTTTCTTTGATTTTGGTTCCTCAAAATCTGGGATTGGCCTTTGTGACTGTGCCTCCACATCCTTCTCATTATTAATTATTTCGTAAATTGGAGCGGATTTGTAGCAGCGCTTTATATTTTCTGACTCCGATTCTGATCTCTTCATATTCTCATGAGGAAAATGCGAATCGTTCGTAGTAGTACTAGTAGTTGCTGTAGTAGTGGTGCCTGCAGTGAGCGTAGGATACGCAACCGGAAGTTGTGGAAGTAGCAGAGACGCACGAGGAGTTTGCTCTTCAGTACTGGATAGTGGGATATCTTGCGTGTATTCTGCATTCGAGAATGCCAATTCGGGCACACTTCGTTTTTCTATCGAATTAAACAGAACTTGAATAGGGGGTAAGCTGACTTGATTGTCACTATCATTATTGTTTCTGTTTTGTATTTCGCAGTTATAGTTCATTTTGGAATGTAACTAAATTTTAGTTTATTAGCATATAAAAAATAGGACTTTGGCAAGTAGCAATCAGTAGCCCTAGATAAAGGTTATATCGCTCAAAAATAAGGGTAGAGAAAATAACCTAAGAGTTAAGTCGTGTTAAGTATTTTGGAAAAAATATCCTACCTTTTACAACTAACTGAAACAAAAGATAGCAAGAGACAAGAGGGAGCCGGACGCGACAAGATTAGTCATAGAAAAATTCATTATCAATATATATTCGTTATAAAAAAACAGAAAGACAAAAATTCAATTAGCAGAAGAAAAAACAAATTACAACTTGATGTACATTAATAAATTAAGGTTCAACAAAAGAGCAAAGCTGGAAGACGTAAAATGACAGAATAACTCGTTTTTAGCAAAATGAAGTTGGAATCCGAAGAAAAGAAGCAATGCGCACACGGGTGGATAAGGTTTTTCTTATCTAGCCAATCACAAATATTACACAGTAGCAATTGTCGTGGGACTCTTTTGTGTCTCTTTGAATTGCCCTTTACGTACAGTTTCGGACCACTATCAGAATGGTTTGACAGGAAACCGGGCAAGATCAGTAGTAAACCTCTACGAACATGTGAATACTCAGAAAGCATCGTGGGATACTCAATGTCCCGAAAGTGACAGTTTTTTCTTTTGCCACTTTTCTTTTTTACGCCTCAAAGGGCTGTGGCTCTTTGGCGTGTGAGGAACACTAGGTCCTTTGTTCGGAGAACGCCGACTCTGGGTGCATTTGCCAGTGTGAAGAAGCACGGTACCAGTACTTGTTCCCAGTGTTAACATGATCAAGCCAAAAAACACGAATGAAACACGCAGGCACTACAGAGGTCAAAAAGCAAAGAGGTCAGCAATGCTTCTTTTCCCCGTTGCCGTTAACGGTCAAATATTGCAAGACACATAAAGAGAAACACAGATAATATAGGCACGCGGATTTGTGCGACATCTTCTGCGCTTCCTTTGCGGGACAGGACAAAGTTTGCAGGCATGTTGCTTTAACCATATTTGCTCAACCTGAACTTGCTCACCTTCACGCATGTGCATTCCTTCGACCGCCTACTAACGCAGTACTGGCTTGGCGTTGAATGGCAATAATCTAACGTGGTTTTTTAGGGGCCCGCCAATATTGCTATTGTCTTGCCCTCAACAGCTTCTTAATGGAGTAAGTTTGTGGGTTGTTGCCTTCGTCTCTAGCACTGTTTGATATGACTAAAAGGCTTTAGCATGTTTTTTTATGCTGATGTAATATCAAGTCATAGGTGGTTTAGGTTATTTTTATTTTGACGATCTGACAGTTCTGTGTTTAGATTTGCAAGTTTAAACATATATGCGTGGACATAATATGGATAACTTTGTCAAATATTGCAAATTATAGTGGTTGGTAAGCTCAATTTTAGGACTAAATGATATGTTTACTAACGACTTTTTCATCTACAGAATTAAAGGTGAGCATGTGCACGTGCTCATAATATTCTCTCTTGCTTTAAAATACATGAAAAGCATAGTACATTGTGGTGCTGGTACTAATCCGGCTCTAAATGCGCGTGGCACCCATGATAAACCCGCAGTGCTGAACAATCTTCGTCTTTACTACACTAATTTCCGGTTTAAAATACTCTTGGCATTCCACCTACGACCGCAAAGCAATAAAAGTAAAAAAATCGCGGGAATTAGCTTGTCGAAGTGTCTGTCTATAGGTGACACCATGGCGTAGTTATTTTGTCCGGTAAAGCTCTGTAGATAAAAAATTATCCCCGCGGAGATGTCCTCATTGATTAGTTTGAAATGTCCTGATAGATTATTTCGAAATGACCAGGACAAGTAGTACCCTCTATTGCCGGAACACTTGAGGAGCACGTGGACTCCAAATTTTTCTACTTTACCGCAAACAATCTCCCTAGAATAAGAAATCAGGCAAAAATAAGATTACATAACATAAATACTAAAGGTGACTGTCTGTGAAAATTGCTATATAATTTCTTTTCAGCCCTCCATCAGAACTCTTCGGTGTTTATTCCATGAAGATTTTTATTCTCTAGGAAAGTATTTGCCGTGTTTTGCAAAATTGTGCCCAGTGTGTTTAGTTGAACCTGCACAGAGCTCCAGTCCTTGCTTGTAATAGAATCTCTAATTTCGGGGAAAGTCCACGAACGAAGTGGATCGCTTTTTTCGACCCAAAGTTTGGGCCCAAAAATAATGTTCTTGTAAAAGGTTCTCTCTGCCAAACCATCTTCTAAACATTGATTAGTACCAATTCGCGAAAGTAGGTAGTTCCATGACCAACGGTTAATGGCAATAATGGTAGGCTCTATGTATATACCGTTCCCATACATGAGATCGGTCCATTGGCCTTTCCATTTTTCGAATTGCTGTTTGGTTTTTTCCCATAATGCCATGCCTGAAAACACTTCATCAAAACTAACGCTATTGGAACATTCTTTCTGAAGCCCTTTTAGAGTACTTGAAAGAAAATCTACGTAGCTTGATATGCTGAACGGGATAAACGGATCATCAACAAGTTCAAGTGATTTTTCAATAAGGTATAGCATTATCTCAGAAAGAACTTCCCCCTTCTTTTTATCCCTTAGTTTTTCTTTGATATCATCGAATTTGTCTTCTACAGTGCCTATCGGAAGATCTCTACTCACAACTCTCGGTGATGATATGATTGCAACTGGCATACCCCGCGCTAGATACGGCGTCCAGTCACCAAACTGATGAACGTTATTTACTTCAACATTAAATTTACGGCTCGTCATGTTCTTTTGAAAAAGATCTGCTAGCAGCGGATGACATTGTATATCCAAATCATTACTGTCATCCCATATACCAATTTGACCAACGTCAATCATTGCATATATCTCGCTTTTCAATACTTCTGTTCTCTTCTCCATTAATTCTGTAGCTCCTGCTTCATTAAATTCGGAACCGCCAAACGAAATGAAATAGATATTTCTTAAAGGTTTCCAATCAAATTTGTAAACCATTTCTTGGTAAAGTTGGATCAAGGATAATAAAATAACAGTACCAAAAGACGGATACATAGCACCATAACTAACAGAGTTCCTCGGGGCAGAAATAACAATTGCCTTAGCAGCTTGCTCCGATCCTTCAATTTTACCAACTATATCGTGAACCGGGTGGCGTTCCCGGATTGCTGTTTGAATCAGTAAATCAAGGCGACAGTCGTTATACGACCCACTGAATTTATGATTAGAAAATTTCACACCAGTGTCAGATAATTTAGATAGTATTTTTTCTCCTTGATTATTAGATATGGGTATGGATGGAATTTTGGGCAAATATTTGGCTTCTGACACATCAATAGGGTCCCTTAAGGGCCCCTCCCACTCAGGTGTTAGGGCATCACCAGTACCATTTTGCGGCAATGCAACAGATTTCATTTGTACCACATCTTTATTATCTTTATAAGGATCTGAAATAAAGATGACTGCTTTCGCCCCATATTCTTGTGCCATCACCATTTGTTGGAAAACATAATCTCCGTAATGCACTAGTAAAATAAAGTCACTATTTAAAAGACCTTGATCCTGTAAAGAAACCATATCATCCAATGATGCTTTGTTAGCATAAATGACTGATATGTTTCTCAATTCACCATTCGGGCTCATTGGGCTAAAATTCTCATCAGATAATGGGATCTCAAATCCCTCTGTATCATCCTTTGGATATACATGTAGTGATGCATTTCCTGGATAATTCGAATACGCCATGAACTCCTCTTCTCCGGCTAGCCTTATACCGTTTTTGTCGAAAGACTCTTTGATATAATGTCGGATAGCAGCGTCTCCACTTGTTCCTGACATGTGGGGCATGCTACTAATATATTCCAAATCTCTTTCTATCTTTGAAAGATCTATCGATTTTCTAGCGTATTGTAGGAGAAGGTCGTGATCTGAAAATAATCCATTCGAACCTCGAGCTTTCCCATTGGGTAGCCTATCACTCGCAATAATCAGAGCTGCGATGATAGACATCAATATGATGTAAAATATCCTCCTCATCACCATAACATTACCTATTTTACTCAAAAGAAAATCAAATTTTTCAGAGGCTAAAGTAATCAGCTGCGCTAATGGATCCACAACCTTTTCCCTCACTGGAATAATCACATTATTTTCAAAGCATGTTCTAAACCGTTGAATTTTCTCAGTAAATGCTTCTGATAGCGGTGGTTCTTCCATTTCCATCTCTTCTACATATACAGGAGGTTCTAAAGGCATTCCCATATCTGGCTCAAATGCTTCCGCGTTCAGCTCATCTTGTGTGTTACTAATTGATCCTTCATTGTTCGGAACGGCTGTATAGCCCCTAGTATTTATCATCTCCTTTGTATGAGCATATATATGCTTATTCTGTTTGAGGGAATAGAAACTATTAATAATCATTTGAAGCAACTCCAGGGTCTATCCTTTAAATAATCTCATCTTGTCGTTTCAATTTTTTTCGCTTGCTGTCCGAGGACAGTCAAGCTAGAGATTTTTATCAGTATGAGTTATTATAATTGATGCCAGTGATATTAGTGGAGCTGCTGCACCAATCTACGAGGTATTAAAAAAGCGTGGATTAGCTAGTTGCGAGATTATTCATATAAGGGATGGGCTTTAATATAGCGTATGTATAGATTAAAAACACGTTTCTACTACAATATAAATAGTTTTGATGATGATACTAACTCAAGACGTCGGGAGCTGAAACAATAAGAATAGAATGCTGTGCGACTTTTTTTATCCTCAATTAGGTGGGGTTGAGTTCCATATATACCATTTGTCCCAGAAATTAATAGATTTAGGTCATTCCGTGATCATTATAACTCACGCTTATAAGGATCGAGTCGGCGTACGACATCTTACAAATGGCTTAAAGGTCTATCACGTACCATTTTTTGTAATTTTTAGAGAAACTACGTTTCCTACTGTGTTTTCAACCTTCCCAATAATAAGAAATATTCTCCTAAGAGAGCAGATCCAAATTGTCCATTCTCATGGCAGTGCTTCCACCTTCGCACATGAGGGAATTCTTCATGCTAATACTATGGGACTGAGAACTGTGTTTACCGACCATTCACTCTACGGTTTTAATAATTTGACATCAATTTGGGTGAACAAGTTATTGACTTTTACCTTGACAAACATAGACAGGGTTATATGCGTTTCTAACACATGCAAAGAAAACATGATTGTTAGAACAGAATTAAAACCACATATAATTTCCGTAATTCCCAACGCAGTTGTGAGTGAGGATTTCAGGCCAAGAAATCCAATTGATATTACAGACGGAAGACAGGGAAATGGAAAGATAGTAATCGTGGTAATTGGCAGGTTATTTCCGAATAAGGGATCTGACTTGCTTACTCGGATAATTCCCAAAGTTTGCTCCTCGCATGAAGATGTAGAATTTATAGTTGCCGGCGATGGTCCAAAATTCATTGACTTTCAACAAATGATTGAAAGTTATAGGTTACAAAAACGTGTACAGCTCCTGGGTTCTGTCCCACACGAGAAAGTTCGGGACGTATTATGCCGAGGTGACATATATTTGCATGCTAGCTTAACAGAAGCATTTGGCACAATATTAGTTGAAGCCGCATCTTGCAATTTGCTGATTGTAACAACACAGGTTGGTGGAATTCCTGAGGTATTACCTAACGAGATGACTGTTTATGCAGAACAAACTTCCGTTTCTGACCTTGTCCAGGCAACAAATAAAGCCATTGAAATTATAAGAAGCAAGACTCTCGACACATCTTCTTTTCATGATAATGTGTCCAAAATGTATGACTGGATGGATGTTGCCAAAAGGACAGTTAACATATACACTGACATATCTTCTACTTCTTCTACAGATGATAAGGATTGGATGAAAATGGTGGCAAATCTTTACAAACGAAACGGAATCTGGGCCAAACATCTTTATCTGTTATGTGGTATTGTAGAATATATGCTTTTTTTTCTTTTAGAGTGGTTATATCCAAGAGATGAGATTGACCTAGCTCCAAAATGGCCAAAGCAAACAAAATCCAAGGAGAAAAGAGAAGCGAAAGAAACTTGAAATATGTAAAAGGGGGATGGAGTTAAGATAAAGTAGGGCCAAGTACTTTATTATCATACGTAAATTTTATAGACGTGCTAAATTATTGCCATAATTTTTTATATGATGTAATATTTCGATATTCGAGTCGAATGTTTTTTCTCTTGCGCTTAACGTACGCGATGTATGAACTGCTGCGTTCATGTGATAGTTCACCTTCCTGAAGAGATTGGTTAAAGTCCAAATCTAAAATCCTTGAGGCACTCACGAAGTTGGCTATTTTTATTCCGAGGCAACTTAAACAGTGGTAACCTTGTCCGTTAGATAGTTGCTTATCTTTGGTGGTTGGAGACTCATCTAACCAGCTGAAATCAATACTCGACTGTTTCTTTTCTTTTATTTGTCGCTTTACGGTTTCTTTTAGTTCCATGATCTCAGAGATTAAGTTTACTCTATCTGCTTTCTCTTTTTCTAGGTAAATTTTGTTTAATCTACTATCGTCCTGTGTTAGATACAGGTTGAGCTCCCTATCTTTCAAACAATTTAATAAATTGGCATTTTCTTCTTTCATTTTTTCTAGCATTTCTGATTTGCAACAAGTTTCCTCTTTTTTGTTATTTAACTCTATCTGTAGTACTTTAATTGTCTTTTCAAGGGCTTTTCTTTCTGAATCTCTCCCGATGAAAATTTTGATTTTTGTTTCCAACTCAGTTAGCATGTTTTCCTTTTGAAGTAATAACTCTTTTAAATGAATATTCTCTTCATTCAAATGATCACTCAGGGACGAATCTGGAGAATTGTCTTCCCCATTAATATAAACACTCTCTGAACTAACTGATAGTTTACCGGGTTGTTTAGAAGATATGGTGGTGTCTTTAAGCAGAGGCTCTATTTCTTTAAAAAATGCCCTTAGTTTTTCCAAAACATAAATATGATCATATCCTTGTTGCAAAAAAATTGTATCTGTGAAAAATTTTGTCAAAACAGAAGACAAAATTATAGTACAACCAGGACACCAAAGCCAGTTATTGTTTTGCTTCAAAACTTCTTCCTTCCTGAGAAGTGTGCTGATTGTAGCAGTGTAAGAAAGTGAAGTTTCGTAAAGAGAACCAATAAAGCATAACGCATCATCATCATCATTTAAATTATTGCTTGCTCTGAAAAATGCGAGCAGCTTCGGAATAGTGTTTTCAAAGATTGGATGAAGTATTCGTAGTATTAGAGATACATCTTTATCGAGAAAGTCGTTCTCTTCTAAAAAATTGCAAATAGAGAAAGCAAGTTCTTGTTTTGAAGAGAACTTTCGCTCCATAAACTCACTTAGCCACATAGAAATCGGAGTAATGCTTTCTTTAAACAATTTTATTGTTACTTCTAAGTGTTCAGAGACATTTTCGATTGATTGCATGTATAATGTAAAACTGATGGAACTTAACACTTTCAGAACCGTGTAAATCTGAATATTCTCAAGAGAAAAGTTTACTGTGTTTTCACTTTCTATTCTTTGAGCTAAATATTGCAATTGAGAAGAAAGAATCCGCAAATTTGGTTGTGAAAACGACTCGTAAACTTCGTAAAACTCTTTCAGCAGTTTATTTTGATATAATTTCTCCTGTAATGATGTTACTTTTAGTTCAAGACCTTGCATTTTTTGAGTTGCCTTTGCTTGAAAGGATTCCAAAGATTCTCTTAGTTTCGCGTTTTCCTCAATATACTTTTCTGCCAACACCTTTTTGCTTTCTAAAGCATGTTGCAAATCACTTGATTGTAGTCTCAATTCTTGTTCGAGTTGCTCGTAAGTAATTCTTATATTTTCTTCCAGCTTTTCTTTTGCGTATAGTTCCTCTAACTGACCGTTTAAGACTTTTATATCACATTTGAGTGAAACGTTATCATTTGTTAACCTTTCGATAATATCAGAAGATTTGCTTTGAGCTTCAACTTGTAGGACAAGGTCACTGATTGTGGTATTAGTCTCCTGCAAAGTCAGGCCTAGATCTGATATTTTTTTGGATAGTACTGCATTTTCTTCCAACAATTGAGTATTTTCCTCAAGTAAATCCTCCTGTGCTTTCATAGTTTCGTCATATGATATTTTTGTTTGTTCAAGAAACCCTTGTAGAAGATGGTTTCTTTCTCCCAGTATGTTAGCGTCAACATTATGTGTTGATAAACCATTTGAAGTATTTAATAGTTCATCCAATTGTTCTAAACGAGTTTTCATGCCGCCATTTTCCACTTGGAATTTTTCAACCAGTTTATTCAATTTTGCAGTCTTAGACAACAATTCAGTTTCATTCATACTTAGGTTCTCAATAGAAAATTTCAATTGCTCTTTCTCTAGTCTACTCTTGTTTAACTCGGACGTCAATGATTCACATTCTGCTCGAAGGCCTTTGATTGTTTCCAGCGCTGTGTCGCCATTAAGCGAACCATGCTCATCTTTAGTTACTTCATACAACTGCAAAGCATTCCTTCTACAGAAAATCCCATAATATGCACCATCAGATTTTTTTTTATCTCCGTCAATATTAAAGTAACGGATACTATTGACACTTCCATCATTCTTTCCCAAAGGTTTGTCCAGTTCAATACCATACCATTTTCCTTTTGCAAATTGTGTTTCCCCAATAAACTTTACCCGACCCCTTATCTCGTTAACTAAAACGATATCTTGTAAGTTTATATCCCGTATTTGAGCTTCGTTTTGAACGTGGGCATTGTGCATTTGTTCGAAGCTGAATTACTAAATTTTGAAAATCGATTCTGAAATAGGATTAGAAACTACTCAAAAGTAAAGTTCAGCATATAATGACGCAGCATGTAAGTAGTTTTATACAGTTGTATCTCAAATTTATAGGTAGAAACTAGACTAAAATCACGTTACAGCCAAAACATACATAATACCCAATGACCTTCCAACTGGTGTACATTTTTTTTGTTATTCCAAAATACCCCGTTGAAAAATGATATGAAAAATAATAACATGCTAGATTCAAATACTCGCCATTAGCATGACCATTAAAGAAGGGCCATCAGATAGAGCTGATTAACCAACCGAGGATATTATTACCAATACGGCCAGTAATACGTCATGTCTGGAAGCTACCAACATCTATCAAACGTTGCATCACGTGTCATGAAGCGGTTGGGAAATCGACCCAAGAAATTTCTTCCCCACAGTCAAAAGTTCATTAAGAGATCTACTCCTGAGTTCATGAAGTCAGACTTGAAAGAAGTAGATGAGGAAACTAGTTTTAAGAATGAAAGAGAATGGAAGTTTTTACCTGGCGACAGAGTAGTTGTAATGAAGGGAGCCTCCAAGGGAAATATAGCGGTAATTAAATCATTTGATAAAAGAACAAATGCCTTTATATTAGACGAAAATGGCCCTACAAAGACGGTTCCTGTTCCTAAGCAATTTTGGCTTGAAGGCCAAACTTCACACATGATCACAATTCCAATTTCAATTTTAGGAAAAGATTTGAGATTGGTTGCTGACATCGACGATGAAAATGCCCCAGGAAAGTCAAGAACGGTGGCAGTGAGGGAAATATCCTTTAATGGTTCATATTATGATGCCGACTACAAAAAGGTAATGCCATACAGATGTGTGAAGGGTCAACCAGACTTGGTCATTCCATGGCCAAAACCAGACCCAATTGATGTGCAAACAGACTTGGCCACTGATCCTGCAATTGCCAGAGAGCAAACTTTTTGGGTTGATTCTGTGGTGAGAAGGCCTATTCCAAAAGCGGCAATACCAAGTATTCGTAATCCTCATTCTAAGTATAAAACGGGTACCTTGACAGCGAAAGATATAGCAAAGTTGGTAGCACCACAAATGCCTTTAACAGATGTAAAGAAAAGTCAATTGGCAGAAAAAGAGCAGTTGGCTCAAAGGGAAATACCCAAATTAACCGAAGAAGACATGGAAGCTATCGGGGCGAAGGTATTTGAATTCTTAGAGAAACAAAAAGCAGAATAAACGGACATAAGTTCGTATTTTTTATTCTATTTTTAATATAATTTTCATTAGTAGTCCCCATTCCTTGTTCAT
The DNA here is from genome assembly GCF_947241705.1 of Saccharomyces mikatae IFO 1815. Taxonomy (NCBI): domain Eukaryota; kingdom Fungi; phylum Ascomycota; class Saccharomycetes; order Saccharomycetales; family Saccharomycetaceae; genus Saccharomyces; species Saccharomyces mikatae. The sequence goes on along the minus strand of NC_079261.1, from coordinate 638,067 downwards.
GCAGTAAAAATAGTTATATCTGGCCTGTATATATGAAAGTATGAAGTAACGTTCAAAAATATCTGAATGTTGGTGTGGACTAGGGCTGCCCACTAAATTTTTAATTACCGATTCTTTTCTTGAATAAACTATATGTGTATGTACAATATTTGTAACCGATATAAAAAAAATAGTTCAAATATATATATTTACAAGAGTATTGACTTGCTCTTTGAGTATTGTCTTTTAATCTCATTGTACTGATGCTAAATTCGTTCCTGTGGTCGCTTTGCCTCACCGGGATAGATCCAATCCCAGCGGCCCTTTTTATGTATAATAGCTAATATTAAAATTGCTGGTAGGTGTAATACACTAGCCATAAACGTTTTCCTTGCATAAATGTTGGCTACACTCAAGCCTTTATTAAATTTAACGTTATCCTTTAATGTTTTAGCGGAATAGTTTATTCTTTGTTGCCAATAAAATTTGAAAGCCCAGAAGGTTAACCATGCATTTACAAGTCCGGAATCTATTTGATAATACCAATCTGTAATATTAAAGTAAGATAATCCAAAACATAGAGGAAACATCAACATAGAATATCTCAATGATACACGAGCGTTTAACAGCGGGTTTTTCCAAGCAGTCATAACGTATCCAGCATTCTTGTATTCATTTCGAATGTTGTGACTCAGCGTATTAAAATGTGGAAATTGCCAAGCAAAGAGTAGACCGGCAAGACACCAAGATCCTGGATGGGAGAGTGGGCTTGCTGCTGCCCATCCCATCAGCGGAGGAATGGTTCCTACTAGGGCACCTAGCCATGTATTGATAATATGCTTTCTTTTCAGAGATGTATAGGCCCAGCCATATAACGCGATATTGGAAGCGCCAAGAATAGCAACTGTAGGATTAACTCCAAAGTATAAGATAGATACTCCCAGTGTTCCGATAATTGCGGAAAATTCGAACGCTTGAGTAGGTGTAACGTCACCCCTAACCACGGGCCTCGCTTGCGTTCTCACCATCTGTCTATCAAATTCTGGTTCTCTGCCCATATTTATAGCATTTGCAGAACCAGAACAAAGCGTCGTACCTACTGTCAGACATAACAGTTCGCTGACCGAGGCTGGATAGGGAGATAAGGCATACGAGCAAATAGCACTTAACATCACTAGGATGGTAAGTCGCGGTTTGGTCAACTGGAGATACGGGATAATTATCTTCTTCTTTAAAGTTTTCAGATCCAGTCTTTGACTGGCTGAATGAGATGATTTCTTTGCTTTTCTTACGCTTGGATCTATTAGCTTAACGTTGAAAGGCAATTGTGTGCTCGAGCCGGTAGAAGTTTCGCTTTCACTCGAAGTTGAGATATCATCCGTGCATCTGAGAGTCTTCATGGCAGTAGACTCAACCGTTTTGTTGCATCTAAGGGCTCTATCACCATACCCAAAATTGGGGGTGAATTCAATCGGCGCAGTATTTATATGTTGTTGCTTTCCCCCATGATTCCCACTAATATGACGAGCTCCACTAAATCTTATTTGTATTGGGGTATCATGTATTTGTGTACTAATTCGTAGATATATTTTTCTTTTATTTGGAACAAGAACATTTCTCATCAAATGAGCAGATGTTCGAGGAAAGTAACTCATCTAAGAGGAAAAAAGAAAAAACCAAAGTGGAGATACTATAAACTAAAAACCCTCAGACTATACGAATGCTGTTCACGCTCGAATCACGCCTATTCCTACTATCGAGAACCCTCTTCTTTGACTAGACTCATATACATGGATCTACGTTCATGGGCTTGCAGGCTTGAAAATTCATTCTATTATTCCCTTTGCACAACGCGCGAACGTGATTAAAGTGAACCATATGGATAAACACTTGATTTTTTTTTGGCTTGAATAAGCTGTTAGAATATCTGAAAACAAAACATGAGGTTACTTCTATATCGCTAAGTCATAGCGGTTGATGCATCGTACTACGTGCATGAGACTCATTTTATTAGAGGAATGGTGGGATACGGGAACATGTGTACATATATGTTGCTTATTGTTTGTCTTTCTCCTATCGTGGTTCTATTGCCTCGTCATAATTTGAATAATCAGTACAGTCTTCCGCAGGACACAGTGTAATGTAAACCAGCCTTGTTCAATGGCAGGCTTTCTTCTAAACGATTAGTTAAATCAAAGTTTGAGATGAAGAGTATATTATAGCTAGTTAATCTACTAGGATCCTTCGGTTGTTCTCCGGCCACTTCTAAATGGAGAGCAAAAATTACAAGTCCTGATAATTAGTCCCTTCCAAATGGAGTGGGCAAGATTCGTTGTTGACTCTGGTATATCCTCGGACTGTCAACTAGCAGTGGGTCCATGGCAAAGGTCAACAAGGTGGACAAAGGCCAGCAGCCAAATCGAGTTAGGCCTTTTCTCTAATCCGCCTAATATACTTACGTTTTTTGGGCGAAAATATGTGATTCACCACCAACAGACGTACTGTTAAAAGCCACTGTATGGCGACGATTTCAAGCCCATCCGCACAAGACCGATCGTCTCAGTGTGAAGCGTCCCTGTTTTCAGTTGTCTCGCCATATTCGTCTGTTTTTTTGCTGGAATTCAGATCCAAGAATCTGTTTAACAAGTACTCATTGACACTATCTATTTCTACTGTATCGGCGCCGACTGCTATGAAATTCATGGAGACATGCGTATAATTCTCGAGGTACTAGTTCATGTCATCTTTGATCAAGCTGTGTTCGGGATGTTGGCCTTCGTGACCTCTCGTGCTTCGAAGCATTGACGTGCACTCTGTCAGACGCACAATCTTAGCGCAACCTGTTTCATAGCTAGTATACTCGGGAAAAATGCTCCATCCATAGAATAAAAACTCTACCCAGGCAAACGATCTGATAAAATGGATGGCCAGTAAAGATATTTTTTCGTTCAGCCATCGCAGCCGTTAGCTTAGTGGATATGAAATTACTTCGATCATGACTTGCCCATGATATACGGCTGCACATTTTTTGTTTGGAGCATTACCGAGGTGTATACCTTTCATTTCGGTCAATGGAGCCCTAACCGCACAATGTGTAGCACAAAGTATCACTGATTTAGGTAGGTAAGAAAAGGGTTGTGCCTCCTAGAAAAATGGGCCAGGAAGTTTTCACAGAGGGCATTTTTAAGTGCAAAACTTTGTTGCACTAAAATGTAGTTGTATATGTTACGTATCTATGTGTCTACTATATAGATGCGAAGGCGAGATATCAACCTCATATACACTGCGTACACTGCGTGCTTCTATAGCTTCGTACTTCTCGCCCCCTCCAGTCTACTCTCACCAATTGTTCTGCCAACTTTACCTACTCTAAACAGTGTTCTTTCTGCTACAACTGGGCGCTTACTATGGTGTTCTGCCTCCAATATGAGAAAACGGAAATATACACGGAGCGTGCCAAGCTCCAAAACATCAAAGCGGCTAAATAAACAGTGGTCAAGAGTAGACTTTATTCAAGATTCGACCCTTTCCGTCACCAAGACGGGATGTTACTAGAGGAAGCGCACAGAATATATATGCAATATATATTGAATAGTTTGAGGTGTAGCAGAACGAAGTTTTTGCTTGGATAGTAATGGACGATGAAAATCAAGTCTATCGCTCTTCCATGACCCCCAGTTTTGGTAGAAATAACTGTGCGTTCGTTATGGAATGTACATATAGCAGAGGTATGGCAAGAGCAGAATATCTTGGGCTACCTAACGTAATTTAAGCTTATTTTCTACTAGTCTGCTTTTCTTCGTTCCTACCATTCTGTTCGTTTCCAACCGGAAATAAGGCGGTCGTAGTGCCCGCGTTCTTTGGTTTCTTAACGACAAGACATCAGTGCGTCTTCTCATTTTTTTTGTTGAATCGTATTGTGTTAAGCTCGATGTTTCCAGAATGATATATACTTCGAAGGGTTTAGATATCTTATATAGGTGATTATAAATCAAACAGCCTGAGCTAGATCGTCGAGTGGACATATTGGAAGAATACAGAGAGCGAATGTCCTTCATTAAAAACTTGCTATTTGGGGGTGTTAAAACAAGTGAGGATCCAACTGGTCTCACCGGATCCGGAGGCTCGAATACGAACGACTCCAACAAACCTAGCGAACCAGTGGTAGCTGGTAATTTTTTTCCCAGAACACTTTCAAAATTCAATGGGCATGATGATGAGAAAATATTCATTGCTATTAGGGGCAAAGTCTACGACTGTACAAGGGGAAGGCAGTTTTACGGTCCCAGTGGGCCATACACTAACTTTGCAGGCCATGATGCTTCGCGTGGTCTGGCTTTAAACTCTTTCGATCTGGACGTTATCAAGGATTGGGACCAGCCTATCGATTCCTTAAATGATCTGACCAGAGAACAGATCGATGCGCTGGATGAGTGGCAAGAGCATTTTGAAAACAAGTATCCTTGCATTGGTACTTTGATTCCAGAGCCGGGCGTGAACGTATGACGTATCGAGCACAGCACATTATTTATTAATAGCACACACCAGGGGAAAAAGGAGAAATGACATCGTGATGATATAATGTATATAATATATTATCGAGGGATCTTCTATATAACGGCTGTATAGAAATAGTAACATATTTATGAATTAGTACAGAGTATACAAAGTATTTTGGTATTCAGAGAATAACGAAAAAAAGCTTGAGCTGTATAATTTCGTAATATTGTACCGCGGAAACAGGAAGCAATACTACTAGAACTGTACAAATGCTTCTCTGGGAATGCCATTCATACTACTCTGGAAGCCCTTTATGGCAACTTCGTAGTTCCAGTTACTCTGTTCCGCCAACATAAACGTGTATTCTGCATTCAATTTCGTTTCCAAATGCAGTTTATTCAGCAGCTCGAGTTGTACGGGATTTAGCCGCGACTGGACATCCGGTGGTAGTTGCAACGTGGGTGCCATGACCATCGGTCCCTGGGGCGTACCGGGCATGTTTATTGCCCCTGGTACAACCGAAGGCTGTGGTTGGGGTGGTGTCGTTATAGTTGGGTTCATGCTTGCGCTCATGCTTGCGACCTGTGGTAGTGCTGAAGGTTGTTGTGGTACTGGCTGTGGTACTTCAATAGATGTGGTTTTCCAAGCCCCCGTGGAATATGCTCTCACGGTTAATAGATCAGATGCAATTATGACACTATTATTCATTGGAACAATTACCCACGTTCTATCAAAGGATTTTTTGGATAATTTGTTATTGGATGTGGAATTGTAACCGTGGTTGTATCTTCTATTCTTTTGATAGTTGTTTTTCCCCGTTTTCTTGTTAGGTTCAAGCTCAGGTTTGCCAGTCTCTTCAAAAAATCCGTGCAACGTAATGACGAACCCATTAATTTGAGGATAACTAATTGTTTCCATGGAGTACTCATTAGGTTGATCCTGTAAATGATGTTTCGTTCTTGGCAATGTCTTGAATATACTATTGATAGATTCTTGTCCAATTGATAATCTTTGTTGGATGGATTTTTCGCTGGATACCTTGGATATATTACGCGAAGATGACATGTAATAACCAAATGCTGGAGTTTGATCCGAGTTAGTTACTGTTGAAGGAGGAATGGTGGAGTCAACAGAAACAGAAAATTGGGATTGCGGCGTGTATAGATTTAACAACTGTTCTCTGTTATTATCCCATAGGTTTAAAAAGTTCGTTGCAAAATCAGTAGATGATTGCCCTAATGCGTCATTTTCAAAAAAAAACTGTTGGATCTTCATTGGTAATGAATAAACGCTCTGCAATTTTTGTTCGTCTCTTACAATTACATTATCTAGTACAACCAACTTCGGAAATAGTCTTAACATTTCGGTGCGATACAATTTATCAGTGGTGATCGGGTTGTTTGTCATCAAAAGTTCTCTCAAGTCCTTGAATTTGTTTTTCCAAACTTCTAACGATCTAAATCTAAAAATCTGATTGTTGGCTAAACAAAGGTTTTTCAAATTAGGAAATGTTTGGGCCAACGTGGAAATTGCGGATATATCCTTTAGTTGGTTATCAGCAAGATTCACACTTTCTACTATCAAACTCCTTTCAGTAGATGCCAATTTCATCATTGCTGGAAACATCTTAGATTGAGTGGATATAGAACTGAAAACACCCTTTTGGATTAGTTCAGGGTCAGAATGTAAGGCTCCTAAATTCAATAATTTTGTCTGAGGATCATACCTTTTGAGTAGTACTCCCCTCAAAAATGAAATGGTATCTGAAGTTCCTGCAGAAGCTCCATTGCCGTCTAAAAGTTCAAACTTCAAATTACTGCCTGCAAAACGAACGCCGTTCCACTTCATTAATGATTCAGCTTCGGTCTTTGAATTAACATATCCAATAACCAATGGTCCTTCCACATGTGCATCAAGAATAGCCACTCGTACATTCCGACTTATAAAATTGATTAAATCGTTCATGGTAGCATTCTGCCAGTTTCTTACGCTGACTTTTATCCTGTTTTGTTGCATTTGTTGTTGAGCCATCATATTGATATTTCCGACATTATGAAATCCGCTCATTTTTCTGCTGCTACAGGAAATGCAGACTTTCTATTGATTCAATTTGCTCCCCATTCTTTAGAATTGAGAATGTCTTCAACGATTAATTTTTACTTTTTTTCACCTCTTCAATTTAATATTTACTGAAATTTTCTTCTAGAAAACAATCGTATACGGGTAACAGTGATATTTTGTTGTACCATGATTATCAAAGTGCTGTTACTATATACAGGTAGGTATAGATTTCTAGCTTTTGGTACTGAAAACAAATTTGGTTATGACCAATATCACACCAAGTTCTTTTCCTCGTTTAGTTTTCTTTTGAGAGTTGCTTTCATAATTTTGGTGTGGTTCAAAACCAAGAAGGAGATAATATTCCGTTGAAGAATGAGATTATTGTATACATATGTGCTCCAAAGAAGGACGAGCAACTTGGCATTTAAACTATACATGCGTTGTGTACGAAGTTTATCTCAGAAAAGAGGTAGTACTGCAAAATTTGCCGGACAGGATGAGTTTAATGTGTTTGATTTGAAGGCCCCTAATTCGGTACGTATCAAAGCCTTCAAAAATGCAATATATCAGTCTGCTATGGGCAAAATTAAAGTTAACTTCTCTCCAATGGAAGTTAACCTCATAACAAAATTAGTTTGTGGATTAAAGGCGGGAGAGAAGAAAAATGTGAAGAAGTCTCTCCATACTAAAGTACTTTTTCTTAATAAATCATTGCTAACACAACGATTGACAGACAAAGACATATTGGAGGAAATGAACTTGGCAGCAAGCCCCATAAATGTTACTATTCCTCGGGACATAACATCGCAAGAGGAAAAAAAAAAAAATGAGCTACAGCTTCGGAAAGCAGGAAATATGGACCTTCATCCGAGCAAGAAGATGCATATTGAAGAACTTCTACAGTCTTTAAACTTAGACATGAATGATCACGAAGAGGTTTACAAGAAATTATCGTTTTACTTACAGAATAATGGCGATAATAGGACTTCTGAGGACAGCTTGAAACCAAAAAACGTAAACATCGACGTAAAGTCCTTAAAATGGTATCTACAGAATATTGAAAAGAAGGCACATCGGAAAAATGTGGTCAATGAAAAAAAGAAATCTCAAACTCGTACATATCAATGGAAAACTGAATCTTTTCCTGAAACAGTATCATTGACAGCAGGAAACATTATATTCAAGAGGAAACCTAGTCTCTTATGGAAACGTTTACAGAATGGATTGAGCGGTTTTTTGAATATAAATAAAATGGAAGAAAAGGCTGGTCACAGTAGCAAAGTACTCCAAGGAAAGAGTATTCTACTCCACTCATTAGTAAACAACAAAGGCGTGACTTTGTCAAACAATTTTGATTATGGTGTCTTTAACATTAACTTTACAGATTTATTTGGCGTCATCAATGCTTCCGGATACCCACCAGATAGAGCTTTAAACGATATCAATGATATTGAGTCAAAAGGTTGGAAATGCGTCGGAAATTTATACGACAACAATAAAATTATAGTTTTTCAAAGAAACCATTCGTTCTTGAAGAAAAAGAAAATTCCTAAAAGGTCTTTTATTGATCCAAAAGTATCCCTTATTTCATTTACAGCATTATTAGCCTCTTTTCTGGCATATTATAAATACCGCCTTTCTCAAAGCGAAGAGGCTGAGAGATGATTCTTCGTCTTGCATAAAAACATTATACATAAAAGTAATTAACTATTCATCATTTGTGATATTTTTCCCTCTGTTCATGTTACCAATCATTTAGAGATATTAACGCCTCTTCTCTCCGAACAGATAGATTACTTTTCAAATATTTTTCTGACTTTACACGAGAATAAAACACCGGGCAGTCATAGGAATTGCATTCGCTAGCTATATGGTCACTTTCAATGCCTGCATCAGAGGTGTAACGATAACTGCATGTCCTGCATACAGTCTTCAACGTTTCATAATTTTTTTGTTTCTTTATTTTCTCGATTAGAAACGATGACGATGTGGTCCTATTTTCCTTTAAACAGTCACTACAAAGTTGTATCGTATTTGGTTTAGTTAGTTCCTCTCCACAATTGCAACATGTTAAAGAAGTACCTATTCTCACTAAGTTTTCTCCTTTTTTACCAGTTGTGTTGGTCCTCTTGGATTTTACTACTTCCTGGGCCCAGGTACCAACATTTATACCAATTAAATTGAACAATCTATCAAGAGGAGGTATCAGAGTCTTGTTTATGTAATATTCTGAGTCTAGCTCTAGGTCCTCTTTTCCTAAAAATTCTTCCGGTGATAAACATCTTTCCCTAAGAAGTTGGCCCTGCTTACCCTTAACAACGAGGTATGGTACACGCTCCTTGTATTGAGGTTCTGCCCTATGGTCCTCGTTTATCTTCCTTTTTGCAACCACTGCTCCTGCAGGTGCTGTTTTATCGCTTTTATACGCTCCTAACTTAACTTCTTTTGCGAAGCAAAAATCTTGGACAGATACCTTGCCCCTTTGTATTTTAGAAAATTCTGATTGAAGGTACTTCTTGATCTGTGAAAGGTCTTTAGTCCGGAAAAGTAATCGGATACATTTTTCAACAATCTTCTGCTGCGCTGGAATACCGTCTCTTCTAACAGTTTCAATACCCTTGGCATCGAAAAAGGGAATAGTTTGGGAGAGACTTTCGTAGGAAAATCCTACGTACCTTTTTTTGCTAACTAGTATGGAAGGATGGTATACTTTCTCGAACTTCAGGAAAATCGGTTTTGGGTTACTTTGAGTTACTCTTTCTGCCATAGCATGGCCAATAGCAAAAGCTTCATCAGCAGTTTTTCCCGGCAAGTACACAAATAAACTATCTGTATCACCATAGACAACTTTAGCATTCCAGGTATCATTTTTCTCAATGATATCTATTGCTTTCTCCAAAGTTTCTCTACCTGTTTGTACAATGCTATCAGCTAAATCAGAACATGGCATTCGCCCGGAAAATGAGGCCGATGTGTAACCATAAGTGACGTTCGCTAATAATTTAAGTGCCAGTTGTTTGTTATTTAAAAGCCTTTTTAAGGTAGCGTTATCATCACCTAATTCGTCTATCGTTTTCTTTAACATTACTCTAACATCAAGAATATCTGTTAACATTTTTGATAAGGTTGATTTTCTAACCGAGGTTTTGGCATAAATGACGCCATTTGGTGCAATAGTCACATCATTTTTAAGCAAGGTCAATATGTTTCTTGGTAGTGAGAACTTAGCCACTCCGATCTTATTTTCCCTTAAGCTTATTTCCCTCACTCTTCCTATCATAGTCGAATAGCAATAGTTATATCCAATCATAATTGACGGGTATAATGACTGGAAATCTAGAACAACTAAAGGACTTTTGTAGAAGGCAGATTCTGGCTCCATGACTAAAGGAACACATTCCAGTGCTTTTTGCTTGCGAACATCTTTCTTACCTGGAGAGAGAAGAATGTAACTTTCGGACTTGCATATTCGGATTAAAAACGACTCTACTTTAAACTGAGACCCTCTGTAATATACAGAATGAAAATCAATGCCAATCAATCTTGCTTGTTCAATATTTCGAGCTATGTAATCTTGCTTTCTTAGTAGTTGAATATTTACTTGAGCTCTTGATAACCAATAATATATTACAGTCTTTAAATTGGTTGAGTTGCTTTTAGCATTCCACATGTTGGTTAGGGATTTATATGAAAAGTGGGGTAGTCGTTTATGCAGAAGATTGAATGCAGCACTTTCTACAGTATATTGCGTTAAGTTCACGTCAGACCTTAATGCCCTCCATATATTAACCATATGTCGTCCTGTAATCTGAATTCCTGAAGAATGCGTATATCCCCAAGTATCCAACGATTTGTTACTGAATAGGTATTTAACTCGGGAAAGTTCTTTGATAATATCGAATCGATGGATTTTTTCACACCTGTCGATTATATAACCCCAAGAAGAATTGTGTATTTCAAAACTGGAAAGAATATCAGGATCTAAAAGTAGTACTAAATCAGTTAGTGCCTCAAACATATCGAACTCGCTTTCATAGAACATAACCGGGATGTCCTTAACACATCGCTGGATTCTGATCGGAAAAGTACTATCCTCGAAGTCTCTGTGAACAATCATAATTCCTTCATAAGCGATATCTAAATCCAGAGGAAATGTTTCTTCTTCGAGACACCATGTAATCATGGAAACTTCATCTATTGCAGGATCTGGATTTTTATTTTCTCTGGTGTTTACATGGATCTCAAGTGTCAAATGAGTTAGAGAGTCGTGGACAAGTCTTCCTTTTCTTTTCGGATTTACCGATGTATCACTAGCAAATTTGTATAAGAACTTACTGCGAGGTGTGTTCATATCTACCTGAGACTGAGTATAATTTTTTTCCATAAACGCTTTTTCGTTGTGCCATTTTAGTACAGTATCATATCTAGGTGGCTTCATCACATATTTCCAGGAGGAAAACATATCAAAAGGTGGCTTATTATAAACAGATACGAGCTCTCCCCCAAATTGGATTGGTATTCTTGCGGATAAGTGTGTTGAATTTACCTCAAACCTTTTGCCTGCATACTCATATCGTCTATTCTCTAGGTCAACTGGGTTTGAAAAGAAAGGGTCTATATACTCCATTTTTGGAAATCCCTCAGCTTCCAAGTTATCAAGGATATCTCGGTAACCAAAGGGAGGCTCTTTATAAATGAAAGCTTCCTTCCCATAGCATATATCTACAGCACCAACCTTCTGTTTTTTGCTGGGCAATAGAGATATCTTTTTGGTGGAAGCAAATGCTTTAAACTTTCGTTTCCTTGCCATATTTTGTGTTAAAGCGCAGTCCATAGATAATTCAATCGTATTCTGAGGTCTCGTTTGTTGGTCTGAGGATGTAGATGTGTGTCTTGAATATTCGGGACTCTCTGGTAAACATGGATGAAGCTCGAGCTTATTATTTATTTCTTGTAAACCCTCTTCGTCATTTTCAATACTCCACATCTCGTACTCTGTGATTGAAGGTTCAAATTTCTCGTCCATCTTTTTGTTCGGCACATTAGCATTGTCAACTCCAGTTTGTGGCAGCCTTGGCCATAGTTGCGATAATGCTTCGTATGGCGTTTTTATATCGGAGAATCTTTGATTTTTATCTATGAAATTCTCAAAATTTGGTACTTGACCATCAAAAGTACTTGTCATATGTTGCTTTTTTCTATAAAACGCTTCAAACTCTTCAGAAGACTGCCATTTGTGATTAATTGTGAGACGGTTCATTTCTGGAGGCACTTTATATTCCTGTAATGACAAAGCTTTTCTTTGTCTCGCAAGTTCATTTACCATATCTTTAGTGGAAGATACATATGGTTTTACAAGTACTTCAGAAGTGTCCCTCAACTTCTCTAAAAAGTCGTGATGTAATTGCCTATGTTGTAATTTGTCCGTATTCTTGATGAACTGTGGCAATATATCTATTTCAATCAATCCATTACCAATCCGTGGAAAATCCTTCCTACTTAGTACGTTATGGTGTAAGTCACAGTATCGATCTAACAATAACTGGAGTTCATCATTAAGTGTCATCTTATCTATGTCCAACATACTGTTTAAAACAGGAAAACGAAAATAGCACTTCTCGATGTTTATCCAGGAGCATCCAAATAAATTGAAATCGGCTGTCCATTGCAGTAAGTAAGGAATATGTGACTCATAGATTTCAAACCTCTTATCAAAAACTTTACCGCCTCTAACCAGTTCGGAAATCCTATTTAAACAGGATGGATTGAGTAGAGATATTTTATAAAATAGCATCCATCCAACATGGTAACCATAAAACGGTATACCCTTTACGATAGACACATCAGCAACAAAATTAAGATTTCCAAGTCCTTCGCTGTGTGTATCCTGTCTATTATCCTTTTCCCCTTTATAGGACTCTTTGATCTTTTCTTCCAGTATCCTGTGTATTTGAGCACATCGTTGGTGTTTCAACGTACTTGTGTCAGATACCTGCCCATCATACTTGATGAATATGTATGGTAAAATACCATGGACATGACACAGTACTTGGTGGCCTGTGGGTAAAGCGCCAAATACCCTTATAGTTGGTACTTTGGAAAACTGGTTTAAAGGTAAGCTTTCACCATGAGATCGGTCCAATGAGGTGGGTTTCGACATGTAGTAGTCATGATTATTCAATTGAACCCTAAAATAGGCTAAATCCGATTTAGAAAAGGAACTAAAAGTATTGTCCTCTGTTGTATCGTTCTGCTCCTGCAACATTTTTAGACATTTTATATCTTTATGACTTATAATGTCGTATGGCCTAAATATTGCTTCTCACATGTACAGTTAGTTACACAATGAGATTTCTGATTTTTTTTTCTCATGACTTATTTGGAGACGCGTTCAAATCAAGCTGTTTTAAAATTCATAAAGGTAAAGGGATGTGAATCAACTAGTAGAAATATAGCGATACTGTCGTTAATTTTACCTAATGATGAATAGTGAGAATACAGTTGTTTATGTGAAGGTTAAAGGGAAGAGACCAGAAGGATTTGTAGATCCTCCAAAATTTGAGTGGAATGGTGCAAAGGAGCGCCAACTTTGGGCAATGGTATCAAATTTGAATTATTCCCAAGATCAAGTAGATTGGCAAAATCTATCCGAAATCCTTGAAACGCCAGAGTTTTTTTTAAAAAAGAGAACATACAAACTATTTGCCAACCATCTAGAGCTCCTACAATTACAATTAGAGAAAAAAAGAGATCTTGAGAAGTTGTCAAATGTGCGAGTAAATGAAGGGATGTTTGGTATGCTACATAAATACATCCCTAACCTACAGAATGATAATATATTGGCAGAACCTGAAAGCCTGTTAGCAACGGACAGGGGGAATTCCGAAGAAGTTGAAGTAGAAGTCACAAATGAAGCGTTACAGCATTTACAAACTTCTAAAGTTTTGAATATTCACAAGACAAAAGTAAATAATGGCAATAAAGTAGATATGAACTTGACAGATAATGGTGTTGACGAAGAACCTGAATATAATAGTTCAGATGACGACTTATCATCGAGTTTAAGCGTCAGTAAATCTGCGTTAGAAGAAGCACTAATGGATAGGCTACAATTCTGACATACATCTTTCACAAGCACAATCGAAGAACCAACTATCAGCCAGAAATTTCCGGCGTTTTGTGGTTGGTAAGTCCAGTACCCCGGAATAATCGATGCAGATTTGCTCGTCTTTTTTTATGTCTTTATTCACATTAAACAGCATTGAATTACCTTTACGATATTTTGTCACGTTGGGGTTACAAGAATGGTTGAAATAGGAAGCTTCTGGAAATACCCAATATCCAAAAAACTCCCTGCTTTCTGACGCTTCACCTTCTTGCCATAGACCAAACGCATTTCCATATTCAGTACCTAAGATGTGTCTCAACAGCGGTATGGAGAGCATTTTACGCAAGTGTGAAGGTAACATAATGTAGAGTGTTTGGAATACCAATTTTTGAAAGTTCAATAAGACAGGAAACCTTGTTATTTTACTAAGCTCATTAGATTGTAACATATTGAAAGCATGATATGTTACGCACTGAGGATTCATATATTTTAGTTTAAACAAACTTTCGCACACAAATCTAATGCAGCTGTATTCATCTTCGCTAATGGGTGGCAATTGGTTAATTTTCTTAGTCGTTTTCATGTTATTAATACGCGGTATCCAGTCATTTTCAATTTCATCCCATACAGACTGTATGATGCTTTCTGAAATTGGGATAGAGTTCAATTTTTTCTCCTGTTCGGAAGTAATGTTATATCTTTTCAACATATTTGGAAAATGGTGCAGCAATATTTCATAACATTCGATTAGTTCAATAATATTTGGTATTTGAAGATATGATGTCTTGCAATGATCTGAACAGAACCATAGCCCAGCACCAAGAAATTTTTTGGGATTGATCTGGCAATGCGGATCACGAATTAAATATTTTACAGATTCATAATTTAGTCTGTATTTCATGGTTCTCGCATTGGCATATGCGAAACAATTGTGGCAAACTTCTTTTCTAAATTCATATGAAATAGATGTTCCCGTAGAATTACTAACTTGCAAGACTGTTGTCCCTTTAGGAATATTAGCATTACTAAAGCAAGCCCTACCGCCCCATTTAGTTTGCTTTACCTGGAAGAACGGGGAAATTTCGTGTATGCTTTCATCAATAGTCATTTTTACTTTTAGATTCTTTCGTTTTGCGTATATAAAAAATAAATAATAACATATTAATAGGAATATCAAGCTACAACTATATTATTTGAAGAACATAAAACAATAATGCAACCTTTGAGTAACATTGACTGCACGTTTCTTTTTTCACTTTTGTTTTTTTCAATTTTCCCAGTTTTTGACACCGTGATGAGGTAATCCTCTTATTTTGCATATCCGCGCAAATTAAAAAGCATGCGAGATTCTTTGTTTTCCAGATTAAGGTTTCTTTTGCTTTAACTTTGCAATAGGTACCATAGAAGGCCTTCCATGAGCGCACTGGAATGGATTATGACATAGTGAGAGCTTGCTAATTAGAATCATGCACTCTTGCCGGGTTAGTTCATCTCCAAACATAATCGCAGATCTGCATGCCTTACTATTAAGGATTTCGTGGAAAACCGTTGGAATACAGCTTGAGTACTTCCACCAGTATAATTTATCAATCGAAGTATGATTTCTGAAATGGGACAAATCCATTGGAAGCTTTTTAAAATCCTTCAAGTCATGTACATGTTGTAGTAATACCATTTTTAAGTAGACTTTATCGCCATTGTACTTGGAGGCTAGTATTTCAGGTAACGTTTTGATTTTCAAAAGCGATGTTTCTAGCGTGCCCTTGACTGCTTCATAGCCTATCCCCCATTTTTTAAATTCACATTGATAATGCTTAAATAAGTCAGCTTCAGTATGATCTATTTCAATGCAACAATCGGTTAGGTCTTGTGCAACAAAAGTACCACTTATAACTTCTGTCAGTAGATTATGAAGTAAGCCTTCCAGACGTATCCTCTCATCGCAAGCGTGTTGATCAACTAGAATTAATACTGGAAGGTTATGAATAGACTGGTGTGAACAGCGTATAAGAACAAATTTCTTGTCCACTTGGTTGATCACTTCGTATTTTGCTAGAATATCTCTGGATATGGAAAAATTTGTCATTGTTTTTTCTATATTGTCAAAATCTTGTGTGAGATCATTGCTGCAAAGTCTGGAAGAGAGTTTTTTACGCAAGCATGATCTCTGGTTGTCAAGTCTTATTTTTTTAATCCTTTCATAGTTTATCGAACCCTTGTTTATTTTCCTTTTATCGACCTCAGGTTTTTCTACATACGGATTAATACGTGCAATTTTCATTTTTGAACTTAATACACGATCACATTTGCTAATTTGGTTTCGATTGACAAGTGGTGTTGCTATTTCCGGTGAACAGTTAACCATCTTTAATGATGAATCCGAATTATCAGGTGGTAAGTAGCCCTGAAATGTCAGAAAGGAACGAACAGCTTTAATAATTAATGGTTCAATGGTACTAATGTGGGAAGGTTTTATAATGTTCTTGGCTGGATCTTGTAATAGATCATCGATAGTCTGGGGGCACCTTATATCAAAGATGAATAAAGGATGTGAACGATAAGGCTTCCCCACGCTTTTAGTTTTAAGTAAGCTTAAATTTTTGTCACCAAAATCTTGTGCTTGAAATAAGGTATCGACATATCCTTGAAAGACGCTGTTTGTGTAACGTCTACCGTTGATATATATGAACTGCAAATCCTTCAATCGAACAGGTATCTTGGATATAATGCCTTCAATTTGATAATTTTTATATTTCAGGGAAACTTTCTTGAGCATATCCGGTGGAACAATTGCTCCAAATACATTCCTCAACACTTGAGACATCTTTTGATGCTTTGTTAATCCTTTAGTGATATTTTTTGAACTGAAAAGGACGTCCTTGTGCGCTCTGGATTTGTCTGTGTAATGTACGCTAAGTGAAACCATTGGATGAATTACCAGTATCTGAAGCATATCTGCCTTCAATGCGTTAAAAGTTTTGAATGGAGGTTCTTCTCTTAGAATTCTGCGCCGAACCGGTAAATTATATAGCATATTCTCAACAACAACAGCAGTACCAGATTCTTTCTGGCTCCAAGGACGAATCTTCCAAAAAGGATCTATAGGAAGCTCGGCATTCTCACTCAACATAACACTTTTAGATGGAAATTTTCTCATCCATGTAGAGTTGTAATCCTTTGTCTTTGAACAAACAAATAGTTTAGAGACGTTAGCAATGCTATATAGAGCATCCCCTCTATAGCCGTAAGTCTTAATTGTTGTTAAATCGTTCATATTTTGTATTTTGGAGGTATAATTGTGCGTAGCTAAAATATTCAGGTCACTTCGACCTAACCCAGTGCCATCATCGTAAACAGCAAAGCTCAAGTTGTAAAGGTCAATTACGACATCGATAGTAGTAGCATGAGCATCTACAGAATTCTGAACTATTTCTCTAACCGCTGAAGCTAATGAAACTGCACATACTTGAGATTTAAGCATCTCCGAAACCGTAGAATCTAATTTCTCAATATGATGACCCATTCTTCAAATATAGTGGATGAATTTACGTTCATTCTTTCCTAACAGCACATTCTCATCTATATATTGGCTACCATTGGAATCATTCTTTAATATTTATTACAAATTATCCTGAATGTTTTTCTCCCTTCTCGTGGCGCTCGCAAGTTATTGAAAAGAAGTAAATGGAATACACACGCGGACCATTTGTGCTGCTCGTTCAGCATGAAAGAAAGTAGCAATCGTTCTTAGTATTCTTAGTAAGATTTTTATATACGTACTAATCGAGCTACGCCTACTTAGTATATATATTTTTTTTTTTTTACGAACTCAGTAATATGAATGTTTTCTTTAGTTTGTTTACTTTACTGAACAGAATATCAGAAACCACTAGTAGCTCTTGGGCGGTGATAAGGGGAATTTAATCAAAATGGCTTGCTTTGCTTCGTTGATAATTGCACATCAAATGTGAGTACCATTGTTGGTGGAGCCTGTAATGTTACCAGCATCAGCAGTTACAGTAATATATTTAACAATTGGTTCCGCGGTAGTAGTCACAAGTTGGGTAGATGGAGCAGCAGTAACTGTAACATACTTAGTGGCCGCACTGCAATAATCCTCATTGGTTGATGTGCTTTTAAACGCTTGGGATTGCTTCTCAGCAGATACTAATTTTTCTAAAGCATCGACATTAGAGTCAGCGTTTCTATCCACAGAAGTTGCAGTAGTGACACTGGTATAAGAATTATGCACCGTAACCAGCAAAGTGGAAGTTATGGTAGAAGTGTACGTACTGCCAGATTCAGTTACGGTAGATGCAATTTCTGTGACGCTTGTGGTAACCTTTTCTGCTTTTTCATTGGCGGACTCCCCAGAAAGAGTGATTATATAGGTGGAGGTTAGAGTAGAAGTGTAAGTACTACCAGATTCAGTTATGGTAGATGCAATTTCTGTGACGCTTGTGGTAACCTTTTCTGCTTTTTCATTGGCGGACTCCGCAGACAGAGTGATTATATAGGTGGAGGTTAGAGTAGAAGTGTAAGTGGTGTCTGTATCCGAATAAGTGGTAGTGTATTCGTTTGTGGATGTGGTCAGAGTAGCAGGACTAGTAGTTGGTGAGCTAGTAATGATAGCTGATGGGGAGGGAGTGAACCAGTAGGTAGAGTAGACAGTAGATGTTACGTAGAAAGTGGTTGTTTCATCGCTGTATGTTAATGTTGTCTCTTGGGGTGAAACAGAATAGGTTGGAGATAATGTCTTGGTGTATGGAGTATAGCTTGTGGTTTTATTAGTGTATAGAGCAGAAGCGAAGGTGGAAGTCACCAGTAATAAACTACACAATACTTTGAAAATCATTCTGATATATATGCTTATTTGTGGGTGATGCTACTTGGTGAACAAGAAGGAAATCAAATGGTCATAACGGTCCTTCATAACCTAGTTTTCTACGTCTTTTAAATATATCTTTCTCCCCTCATAATACAGATTACATCAACACTTACCTGTTCTAAGCCATTTGAAATTCTTGAGTCTTTCTCTACTTGCGGCTATTTGAAACACGAAATTACTCTAGAACACGAAATGCCAATTCTTAGCGTCGCGAATTTATTGTCCAATGCGGCAGGAAAATCAAAATCAAAATAAAATAGGTAATACCGACGCAGTTATGAAATCAAATTCGGACAGCAGTTTCAATGTTAGAATGCTTCCGCAAACACTACGACACTGGATGAGTTTTGGAGAGCCTGGGCTTGTGGAAATGAAGATCAAAACATTTTGCTCCTTTCACAAATCTAATTAAATGAGGAAACAGAGTAAACAATAAAAAAAGGGTTTTTCGTATCCTTAAGATGCTATATTATGCTGCCATAGCTAGAAATGTTGTTGTCCTTATTAGGCACTTCAGTATTTGCGTATGTCGAGTCTTCCGATAAATCAGGAATTCCGTCATTAAGGAATGTGTTTGTTTCAAAATTCTCTGCATTGGTTAGCGTTAGACTTTCTGAGTGCAACTTTATGACGTTGTCGACACAAAAGTACTGGAAGCAATTCAATAATATCGGGAAGATAAACATCACCAGAAAAACTTGCAGGTTCGGCCAGGAGTCTGACCAGCCAAGAATAAGATCCGCAAACCAATAGGCCCAGTCCTCTAGGTAATTTAGTATTAAAAACACGCAGAACTTCATCACCCCTAATCCGACAATGAATATAAGTAGTTGTTTCACGAAGGCAGAGAACAAGGGTTTTCTAGAATTATTCCTAACGGCCTTCGATGGAAAATAATTACCGCTTTCAATATTTTGGAAATGTAAAGACTTTAACACATTCTCAATTACGTATAAACAAAACCAAAGAATGGGAATCCCAACAGTGGTATCTAGTAGTAAATTAAGGAAATACCAATCGCATTGATCTTCATCATCATGCCCATTGGCGGCAGACGGAAAAAGTAACTTATGTCTTCTTTTTAGTATGCTAATACCTAAATTCAAGAAATGGATTCCCAGGGAACCGATTATCTGTTTTCCGATGTCATAACTCCACACTATCATCTTTCTCCTTGGATGCTCATAATTTCTTTTGATCAATAGTACAGCTACTGCTGTCATACCCATCAATGTTTGAACAAAGAGAGACACGGGCCCCAACAACTGGCATGTATCCTTTCCTTCAGAAGTATGCATGCTCTTTTTTTTCTTAATATGACAATCTACTGAACGCGCTACACTGTCAAACCTCCTATTGATACGTTGTACAGCTTATTTTGTGCAGGTATGAACATATACAGTTCTTTTCTTATCTCCCTTCTCTACTAATTATTTTAAACCCAAACACCTTTCTGTGTAAAGCACAAGCCTAGAACTATAGTTAATCCAACGATTAAAATTCTTTATACACCATAGATATGCAGAAGTACTTCTCTCATTACATAAAATAATTTTGCGTCTAGAAGAACGAATTGGCAAGCTCTTTTAAATTGACTTCTTCTGGCGTCAAGTATACAGTGTTTTTCAAAATTTCTAATATCATACCGGCCATAAATTTCCCATTGTTGAAGCAGCTTTCACTACCTTTATCTTGATTTTCTTTTAGTGAGAGAATCGTCTCTAATATTATAATTAGTTTTTCAGCATAGTTTTTGACTAATATATTTTCAACCGGATTGACTTTAGTCGCCGCACTTGAATCCTTCAAGTAAATTCCAACTGTTTTTGTAATATGAAACAAATCGGAGATAGGCAGTTGTTCTGGTTGACCTAAATTTTGGAATGTGAAGATTGAATCCCATAATGGTGTAAAACATTCTGCAGGGTCGGCCTTTGTAGAAACTAGTAGCTTATCCATTGCAATGCAGGACGCTAATGTTCCATGTTTTGCTATAAAAGGCATGATTGTTGAATCATTGTCCATTAAGCTTCGCAGTTTTGAACTCGGTAGTACCGCTAGAGCTTTGTTTAATAATTTTGATAGTAACGGTCTCAAGTGGTTATAATATTTAGCTTGTTCGTGACACTTTTTCATAATTGAAAACAAAGTAGAAAGATCTTTGACATCCAACCACATTGCGTTTTCTAGGTTTAGCAGCTTTCTTAGCAAGTCTAGAAGACCTTGGTATTGAAATGGGTCTTTGAATGAGCTGCCGACCGCAACCAGTTCGGTAAGAGATACGAGTTTCAATAATGCGACCGCATCAGTCTTGGATGTAACAGAATTACATAAAATAATCAAGGCAGCAGCAGAAGCATAACTCCCTGGGGAGCTCCTGATGACCTCGATGCATAATGGCTGCTCTATCTTGTTTGAGTTAGTTAAATTAGCGGATATGTTTCCAGCACATGATACAAGTCTTCTCATTACAATAAGCTTATCATTGAATGTTTTCAATTCTAAGCAATCTAATGACAATAATAGATTCTTTTGTACATTAAGCACAAGATCTTCTTCATTTGTAAAGTCAATACTTTCATCTTTTACGACTATGGTCTCTAGACATGCTGATAGGTTTAAGAGCAACTCACAATTAACTTCTTCTTCGTCTTCTTCTTCCCCCTCGTCTTTAACGTTTTGACTAGTGAACTCTCGGGTGTCAGTACAAGAATGGACTTTAAATGTTTCATCTTCCATTACTGGCAGTTCCTCATTTTTCATGTTAGAAGAAATTTTTTTGATATTCTGGCTTAAGAACAATAGGTCATTGATCGGGACATTTTTATAATTGACTTGTAAAAGACTGTTTAATAAATCCGACCCCAAAGTAACTTTGTCGGGAGATGTCAAATAGGTATACTGGGTGGTCTTTAACATGATAAATAATGGACCTCTGATGAATGAAGCCACCTTTTTTGTAAATGTGACATTTCCAATGCAAAAGTTTCTTAATAACACAACCGACCTCATCTGCAGTTCATCTAGCAAACTGTACTCGGTATCGTCAGAAGAAATTTGACTTAATTTTAGTATCCCACCTATATAATAGTTGAGAAGTTTCCTTCCCTCTATACAGGAAAGAATTTCTCGATTATTGTCATTGTCACTTATTGCATTAGCAATACATCTAATCATTTCGGAACTGATCTTATATAAAGCAGTTTTATCATTATTAGATATATTCGTGTCATGAAAGCAAAAATCAAGTGTTTGTTCTAACACCATTACCAGGTTTGATAGTAGCCCCGTCTTACCAACAATATCTCTATTAGTCGGCTCCCTCAATGAAACAGCCAATTGGTCCATCACGGTTAGGTAACTCTCTAGGTAAACATCGTTCATCGGCACATCTTTAATTGACGATGCATTAAGAATCGGTTGTAAACCGAATAGAATCTCTTCGTAATCCATGCAGTAAATCAACTCTGTCCAATCTAAAACTGCGATTGTTCAATGCTGGAAGAAACTTAAGTGAGGGCCTGTCTGCGGTTAATCCTACTTTTACTTATGATCCTCTGCCACTTTATGTATTGCCTCGGTTTCTTTAAAGCGGGTAACACAATATTGTTTCTCTTAATCGTGTCAAGAGGAACTACTATTAGTTATCCTCATATAATTATGGAAGAAACTTTTGATTTCAAGTGACCGAAGACAAATAAATATAGGCTTACTACAAACATACAAGTGCTTTAATTACTTAAAATCAATGTGATAGCTATGTCGCTACAATACCCATAGCGCTAACTTTCCAAATTACTTAAGAACCCCTCAGCGGCTAAGCATAAACCCGATAACTGACAGGCAGTGAATATTTGATTCTCAACTCGAAGGCCCCTTTCAGGATGCATATCATGGTAAGTATTACTCGAGAGTAGCGCCTTGCTAGTATATATTGTACAACGCTCTTACTCCTTCCTTCCCTCATGATTTGTTTCTGCTAATATATCCTTCTGCTTATTGTTGCCCTCACTCAATACGACGCCAGGCCGTTAACGGTTCTTCAACTTGCAAGATGGAGAAAAAAATTGGTCACCCACGCAAACAATGGAAGAAAAAAAATCAAGAGCAAAAAGAAACCTTACGCTTTATTTCAAGTATTGGGTGATTGAATGTATTATAAACTAAATCCACATAGAGCTACCGATTTTTTTTACTTTAAATTCAGAAACTTAAAAGAGCGTAATCTTTAACCAGTCTATAATGTCTTCTGGTTTAGTTTTGGAAAATACGGCACGTAGAGATACATTAATTGCTATTGAAAAAAAGTACCAAAAATTATGGGCTGAGGAGCATCAATTTGAAATTGACGCCCCATCAATTGAAGATGAGCCTATTACAATGGACTGCGAAGAATTGCATCGCAAGTACCCCAAATTCATGTCGTCCATGGCCTATCCCTATATGAACGGTGTTCTGCATGCGGGTCATTGTTTTACTCTCTCTAAAGTTGAATTTTCTATTGGTTTTGAAAGAATGAATGGTAAAAGAGCTTTGTTTCCATTGGGGTTCCACTGTACAGGTATGCCAATCCTAGCTTGTGCTGACAAACTAAAGAGAGAAGCAGAACTATTTGGCAAAAACTTTGACAATGTGCCACTAGAAGAAGAAGAAACTAAAGAAGAAACTCCGGCTGAGAAAGAACGTGAGGATATCACCAAATTTAAAGCTAAGAAATCTAAAGCTGTTGCTAAGAAGGGCCGTGGTAAATACCAATTCGAGATTATGTTACAGCTTGGTATCCCTAGAGAAGAAGTCATAAAGTTTGCCAATGCTAAATACTGGTTGACTTACTTCCCACCATTATGTGAAAGCGATTGTACTTCACTTGGAGCTCGTATTGACTGGAGACGTTCCTTTATTACCACCGATGCTAATCCTTATTATGATGCCTTTGTTAGATGGCAAATGAACAAGTTAAAGGCTACAGGTAAGATCAAATTTGGTGAGCGTTATACTGTTTACTCTGAAAAAGATGGACAACCTTGTATGGACCATGATAGACAAACTGGTGAGGGTGTTACTCCACAGGAATATATCGGTATTAAAATTGAAACTTTGGAGTTTGCGGCTGATGCAGCAAAAATTATCGATTCAAGCTCAGAAATAGATAAATCTAAAAAGTTCTATTTCATTGCTGCTACTTTGAGACCCGAAACTATGTATGGCCAAACATGTTGTTTTGTTTCCCCAACAATTGAGTACGGCATATTTGATGCAGGTGATTGTTACTATATTGTTACCCAACGTGCATTTAAGAACATGTCATACCAGAAGTTAACACCCGAGAGAGGTTTTTACAAGCCGATAGTTTCTGTTCCAGGTAGGGCCTTCATTGGTACTAGAATTCATGCTCCACAATCCGTTTATCCAGAATTAAGAATATTGCCGATGGAAACAGTCATCGCCACCAAGGGTACTGGTGTGGTCACATGCGTTCCATCTAACTCTCCGGATGATTACATTACCACCAAAGATTTGTTGCATAAATCTGAATATTACGGCATTAAGCCTGAATGGATTGACCATGAAATTATCCCAATTATGCGCACTCAAAAGTATGGTGATTTAACTGCCAAAGCTATTGTTGAAGAAAAGAAAATACAGTCTCCAAAGGATAAAAATTTGTTAGCGGAGGCAAAGAAAATTGCTTACAAAGAGGATTATTACACTGGTACTATGATATATGGTCCTTATAAGGGTGAGAGGGTTGAACAAGCCAAAAATAAGGTCAAGGCTGATATGATTGCTGCAGGTGAGGCTTTCATCTACAATGAACCAGAATCACAAGTTATGTCGCGTTCTGGTGATGACTGTATTGTTTCCTTGGAAGACCAATGGTACATTGATTACGGTGAAGAAAATTGGAAGAAGCAAGCCATTGAATGTTTGGAAGGTATGCAATTATTTGCTCCTGAGGTTAAAAACGCTTTCGAGGGTGTTTTAGATTGGCTTAAAAATTGGGCTGTCTCTCGTACATATGGTCTAGGTACTAGGTTGCCCTGGGATGAAAAATATTTGGTTGAGTCTTTATCAGATTCCACTTCTTACCAACCTTTTTATACCATCGCACATTTGTTATTTAAGGATTACTATGGTAATCAGATCGGACCATTGGGAATTTCAGCTGATCAAATCACAGATGAGGTATTCGATTACATTTTTCAGCTTCGCGATGATGTTAAGGACACTGATATTCCATTAACTGCTCTTCAAAAGTTAAGAAGAGAGTTTGAGTATTTTTACCCATTGGATGTCTCTATTTCCGGTAAGGATTTGATTCCAAACCATTTGACATTCTTTATCTACACCCACGTTGCACTATTCCCAAAAAAATTCTGGCCAAAGGGTATCAGAGCCAATGGTCACCTGATGTTAAACAACTCTAAAATGTCCAAATCCACTGGTAATTTCATGACTTTAGAGCAAATTGTTAAAAAGTTTGGTGCTGATGCAGCTCGTATTACACTTGCCGATGCTGGTGATACTGTCGAAGACGCAAATTTTGATGAATCTAACGGCAATGCTGCTATTTTGAGATTATTCAACCTTAAGGAGTGGGCAGAAGAAGTCACCAAAGATTCATCTAAATTGAGAACTGGTGAGATCACCGAATTCTTTGATATCGCATTTGAACACGAAATGAACTCTTTGATTGAAAAGACTTATGATCAATACGCATTGACTAATTATAAGAATGCCTTGAAATATGGTCTTTTCGATTTTCAAGCTGCTAGAGACTACTATCGGGAAGCTAGTGTCTCAATGCATAGGGAGTTAATCATCCGTTATATTGAAACACAAGCTTTATTACTCGCTCCAATTGCACCTCATTTCGCTGAGTATATCTACCGTGAAGTTTTAGGTAAACAAGGCTCTGTACAAAATGCTAAATTCCCACGTGCTTCTAAACCAATAGATAAGGGTACCTTAGCAGCTTTAGATTACTTGAGAAATTTACAAAGAAGCATAAGAGAAAGTGAAGGTCATGCTTTAAAAAAAAAGAAGGGTAAGTCTGCTGAAATCGATGCATCCAAACCTGTCAAGTTGATTTTACTAATTTCTGAGTCATTCCCAAAATGGCAATCACAATGCGTTGAAGTTGTTCGTAAATTATTTGCCGAACACACTTTAAATGACAATAAAAAGATTAGAGAGCACGTTGAACCTAAGGAAATGAAGAGAGCTATGCCATTCATTTCCTTGTTAAAACAGCGGTTAGCTAATGAAAATCCAGAGGATGTTTTCCAAAGGGAATTACAGTTCAACGAAATCGACACTATCAAAGCTGTTGCAAAAAATGTTGAAAGAGCTGCACAAGTTTTGAAGGTTGCTAAATTTAGCGCAATATCTTTCCCACATGGCGCTAAAACTGGTAAGAATATCTTTACTGGTGAAGAAGTTGAAATTCCATCTGTCGCAAAAATTGTTGAAGGCGCAGTTCCAGGCCATCCGGGTATAATCTTCCAAAATATTTAGAGAAATGTTCCAAGATGTATCATAACGATTTATTGATAAAATATGCAGAAGAATTTTAGAAAAAAAACTTATTAAATCAATAGAGAACAACTAATAATAACCTCGCATTGATAGTTTCGTTTCGTACATAGTATATAACTTATTGTAATTACACAAATGTTTTTGTTTTGTATGCCTTAATCTTCCTGTAAGGTGTTATCTAATAATTTGGTGTAGAATATGTGCTATGGACTCATTGCTTATCTAATCCATTTTATTTCATTTAGAGACACTTAGCTGGTCATAATAAAACTAGGTCAAATAAAGAAACGGGAGCAACGTATCAATAAGCAAATGAATAATAAATAAAAATACTATAGAATAAATAAATTAAAAAATGTTCAATAAATGATAAAGTTCATGAATGTAATATAATTAAGAACGTGAGAAAAAAAATATTGAATATAATGAAACAGGTTTATAATTTCAACAGTTGAAAAAAGAAGGCCCATCAAAATAAACATAATTAGAAAAAACCAAAAAAAAAACCCAAGTAACCATGTACAGAAAGCACATTGATGCTAAGAAACTCCTTTTGCTTAAAAAAATTAAATTTTAGGATTATCTTTTTCATTAATCATCCTCCAAGCTTCTTTTTCATTTGAAGTAACGTTACCACCGACTTTTTTCTCCCCTTGCCTCCTCTCTTCGAGATTTCATCCATTTTCTTCTTGAACGTCTCGTTTGTTTCATTGGCAACGGATGAGCTTCTCTTAGTAGTTACATTAAGAAAATCATCTGCCTGTATTAGTTTTTCATTAGGTGGATGGAAAGGTTTCAAATTTCTCAATAGTTCACTAGGTATGTTGTCCCACTCTGAGAAGAATTCAAGACCAGTGGCAGAGGAGATCCATGGTGACAAAGGTTCATTTAAATCTTCTAGCTTCATCGCAAACTCGTACAGTGTACTTCCTGTGTCTTCCTTAAGCTTTGGGTCATTGGGATTAATAAACAGGGGCCTGTATCCAGAATAGAGTACGTTTGTGGTCATGTCACTCTGTTTTAAATGTGAGGTAGATGGAACTTTTGGCAACCACGAAAAATCGCTTCTCTTCTTTTTTGAATTAAAAGTTCTCATATCATTGGATTCTTCCTTGGAAATTGGCTTGCTTCGCTTTATAAGTGGAGTAGTGCGTTCGTGTTCCGCGGGCTGACGATGGTATGCTGCTTTTTTACTGCCTTTTTTTCTTTTAGATTTCATCTGGTTCTTAGAGAGTAAAGACTGATTATTCAAAAACGTAAAGGAAGACTGAAATCGTCTGCAAGTGGGTGCTATTCCCGACGAAAAGACATTGTTCTTTGATAATGGTGTGATAAATGGACGAGCTAGTTTCAACATAGTTTGTGGTCCGCCTCAATGCTGAATATACAATATTAATTTATAAAGCACTTTCAGAGCCTTTTAACTATCTTGCGTATGGTTATACAGGAACAATATTATCAATCAAGAGAAATGTCGAAGTTATTTAAATAGTTGCTATAACTACCCTTTGGGATAAACGATTTCGATATTGCGAGCAAAAAAGAAACGATAAAAAGAATAGGTGTTGATTTTCGTCTAACATGATAAATGCTTTTATCGCCATTAAGGCCGTTAATAAATATGAATATTATGGTTATTATGATTGATACGATTATTATTACTACGATCATTGAATGCAATCTTACGTGATTATATGCTGTTTATATTTTCATGCCAACAGGAAGAGTTAATGACCTCTTGACTGTTCCTGTAGGTAGCGATAAAATGCTGCTAGAGTAAGCCGAGTTTAGCATAGCAAATGGAGACCTTAAGGTAATACTTAAATCCCTTTGTTTTCTCATTGGGCTTAACTCCGGTAACTCATCTGCCTCTTCTACCAAACTTCTTTCTTCTTTTTCTTTGTCTTCTTCTCCTTCTCCATCCCCCTCAATCTTCACTAAAGTGCCATCAAAGGTTTGAGATGAGCAGCCATCTGTCTCATATTCAGTTAAGAGTGAATCAACAAGATCACCATAAATAGTGGAGTTTGTTTCTGCAGATTTATTCATATAAACAGCACTATTCTTAGGCTCCTGTAGACGAGCGATTTGCACCCTGAGCATAATTCTTTGAGCAATAATTGTGCTCAAATAGTGCTTCATCAAAGTATAACTCTCTTCGTTAGAGATGCCCTCATGTTTTAGATCCGAAGTTTGGACATTATTGTCGGTTTTCAATATTCCCTCGCTGTTTTCTTCTACTGTTTCCATTGCATCCGCATAACTAGAGTGGCTATCTGATGACTCTCTATGATAATCTGATGAGGAAACACTGTTAACGGGGGATAATCCTCTCATAGAACTAGTGTCGATCACATATTCATCTTCCTCCTTGATAGAATATCGATTCATTGATAACGGAATAACTTTGTTTTCTACCACAATCGATGGTTGTCTGGCAATAGCATTTAAAGTCGTTGAGGGTTGTGACCTTACCAATTTCGACCTCGAGTAGGCACTGCTGTTGCGAGTCACTGTATGATTGATACTATCGGATACAGAAATGAAAGAATTTCTGTTATTTACCGGTGTCATCGCAGCTGATGAGGTTAAAATAGAAGCAGCTCTTCTGATGGAAGAATTTGTTCTTCGTAATGATGGCGTATACCTTACCAGAGGGCCCTTTGGCGTCTTTGTTACTATTGTGGGATTATCAGATTCGGGAACCTTTGCTCCGAATTTCGTATTGATTGTCAAAGAGTCAGACTTATTTTGTGGAGCCAGTACAGGTACTAGAGACTTTGATGATATTGATCTTTGTAAATTGGAAACATATCTCTGTGTCCTTTTCTGGCGTGGAGTAGAGCAGCTATTACCGGTTACTGAACCCGGCTCTCCTTTCTTCGGATTTTTGGTAATCTTTGGTTTGAATCTGGAATTTTTGGATTTTAGAGTGGAATTTACTTTTTGATCATTATATGAGAACAGTTTTCTTCTTATTACTAATCGTAGTTTGAATAACTTTTTCTTTATTCTAATTCCTAATGAGGTGAAATAGTACAAGAGTCCGCCTTTGCATCTAATGGCCTTTGATCTTTTTAAGCAACAATGGGGACTAATTGATTTACTGCTACCACCTGAACTGTACCTATAATTGGAAGATTCCGAGGACTCGACTCTTTTTATTGTAGGTATCCTGTTTAATCTCTTTTTAGGCTTCGGTACTGGGCCACTCTTTTTTCCAGTAGCCTTTGTATGTTTTTCTGACTTCGATTTTCCTTTGGATTTAGTTTCTTGCATCGACAGTGGAATATCTCTTTTAGATGTCGATTTCTTAAGTGATATTGTTGATGCAGAAGATGAAGATATATTGTAGGAAGCGTTATCTGCCGTTGGAATGGTCTGGGAAGCTGTTGATATTGAGCCGGCCACGTTTCCCTCCGGAATAACTTCCATTGAATGTAGCTGATTTCTTACTACACTTGAACTGCTATAATGTAGAGAATCGTTACCTTGAGAATCATGTGAAGCGATATAGTCACTTTTATTTGAGTCCGAGGTTGTTAATCTATTAATAACTTCATTCTGGTTGGCTATTATGCGTGGGGAGGATGTAGTGTTATCGGAAATATTAGCAAATGAGTAGTATCCATTCGATGAGTAACCAGAATTTGTATTTGTATTGGACGCAGACGTATAATCAGATAGTATCTGGGAATTTGCATCTTCATCGCGCGTAGCCCCATTTTCTGCAGCAAACACATCATTCAAAAGATGATGATTATTCATATGATATTCTTCTAATGTTCCCCTTGGTAGGCTTTCGTTAGATGGAAATTTGAAATCCATTTGATCACCTCTAAACGACTTGGTTTTTGTTCTAATTGGGGCTCTGATAATCATTATCTTATAATGGACTAGTGTAGAGGATAATTCAGATATACTTAAGCACTTTGTTAAATAATTTTGAACCTAGCTACCTTGCTAAGCCGTTAAATTGCTGGCCTAACTATTATCGAGCATTTTAAATATATATATACAACACATTTGTACAATAATTGATGACCTACTAAAACCCAGCAATCGGATCCCCCCCCCCCCAATTGCAGCCTTTCCTGAAGGATAGGCATGGCGATTCTTTATCTAAATAACTAAATATCGAATTGCATATGTCATGGCAGAAGCAGCCTTTTTTTTAATCCTCGCCAGCCATCGCCTTTTCCGATTATTTCCACATGAAAATAATGAATGAAAAATTCTCAGGTTCATCGCACCCTGATGAATGAGAGAGTATAGGGGAGTTATTCCTCGAGTAGCGAGTAACTGTTTCGTTGCATTAACTATTTGCAATTATATATTTTTCTGCAGGCGAATAATAAGTAGTGAAAAGAAGAAAGCTGTTCGAATTACTTAAGTGATGGGAAGAACTTTTATTCATGCTTCGAGAATAAGGCAGACAGCACGTAAAAGAAAGCATCATTCCAAGTTTAAAACTCTAATCAATTTGTTAGAAAATAATGCTTACAAGATAGAATCATCAAAGCCATTACACAATGGGAAACTTTATAAGTACTGGAAAAATAGACGTCATTTGTTTTCGAAGATAGATACGTCGCCGATATACATGACAGATGAGCTGTGGTTCAGTGTGACGCCTGAAAGAATTGCGTGCTTCCTAACAAATTTTGTGAAGGCATGCATGCCAAATGCTGAAAGGATATTAGATGTTTTCTGTGGTGGGGGCGGTAACACCATACAGTTTGCTATGCAATTCCCTTATGTCTATGGTGTGGACTACAGTATTGATCACATATATTGCACTGCAAAGAATGCGCAAAGCTATGGTGTGGATGATAGAATATGGCTGAAACGGGGCTCCTGGAAAAAGCTAGTCTCTAAAAATAAGCTTTCCAAAGTAAAGTACGATTGCGTTTTTGGGTCACCACCGTGGGGTGGTCCAGAGTACTTAAAAAATGATGTGTATGATTTAGAGCATAATTTAATGCCAATGGGGATTACTAAGTTGCTCAAAAGCTTTCTTAAACTAAGCCCTAATGTAATTATGTTTCTTCCAAGGAATTCTGACTTGAGTCAGCTTTCTCGAGCTACGAGGAAAATACTAGGCCCATTTGCCAAATGTAAAGTATTATATGTTAAGGAAAATGGATATATGAAAGGAATATTTTGCATGTGGGGGGAATGCTTTTTTAATTATGAGCCAGTAAGTGAAGAAAACAACCTGATGGAGGTGTGTTCTGAAAACGAAGAGCACTCAAGAGAAGAAGAACATGAATCCACGAAAGCGAATAGAGATAATGGCATAGATATCTACAAATTGGACGGTTGAATTCTGATCAAAGTAGAGTAGTAAGATAAGAGATGCAATGACTATATTATGGGTATGTATATTATATAGAGAGCTGCGATTGCAGGTTTTGGGGAATACTTAAAACGTTTTTCAATTGCGAGACTGCTTGCCAATGGGGATAGTGAATCACGAGTTAGATGGGATGTCTTTTTTTTCCACAAGTAGATTACCGCGCGCTTCAGACTTCAAAACGGATAGTAACGATCCCTTTGAATGAGGTTCAATTATATCTTTCTCTATCCCATTATTTATTAGGGAAACTCCATTCAAAAATAGGTAAGGTGGATGGATGGATTCCAAGGCAATATCAGGATCAATATTTAGTTTATTTTGTTTGATGTACTTCTCTAGTTCGTAGCCGCGAGAGTGTTTCTCTAAATCGACAGTAGCCAATTCAGGTGAAATCTCAAATTCTTTTTGTAGTAAATTTCTCAAGAAAATTGAATCTGATTGTGACGATTTGATGAACAGCACCGCTGGTGAGGTTTTTATTATATCTAAAAAATTCGCTTTGGGGTCAAAATTCTTGTAATCATACTTTTTCTGCGAGATCATAGAAGATGACTGTGAATTTATCGTTGAGGTCGTCGAACTTGTCACAATATCGTCCGTTGGAGAAGATGTGGAAGAAAATGTCGATGAAATCATAGATGAAGGCGCTGGTATATCGACTTCAACTTCACTTTGAATGTGCGAAATTTCTTCTTTGACTTTCAGGAAATATAGTTCATTTTCCTTACTTTCTAGAAGACTATCCACTGTCTTCAACAAGTTCGGTAATTTATAAATCAACCTCTTTTTGTCCTCTTCTTTATTTTCTTTTCTGCTTTGGCTAAGATCGGTGGAATTTTCAGAGAATTCCAAGGAATCATTCCATGTAAGCACTAAAAAGCTCACTATTCCGAGTAAAACGAGTGTTAGAGAGACTATTCGTGTGCTTCTCTTAGTTGATGTACGCTTTTTCAAAATTGATGAGTCTGCAATCATTGCTATTCTTACTGTTTCTTATTTTCTTTCAATTTGGTGCTTCGTCGCAGTTAAAGCAAAACGCTATCTGATATCTAATAATATACTTATGTATATATGTATATATGTATATATATAAGCTTATAAAAACATCTGTAATATAAGGCTCGTTCAAAGAGGTATGGGAAGTTCCAACTACTGGACCTAAGTAATTACTTATATATTAAGCCCTTTAGTACATCTATTACTTAGCTCGAAACAGATCCGAAACAACCCCAAAATAACCCCAAAACCTCTGGATCTTTATTAGCTGATGACAAATTTTTTGATACAGCACTGAAACGAACCTCGTAAATCCATGTTTTGTCTACTTTTAACGAGAAGTGCCTGGAAAATAAAATTCATGCGGAACTTTCTAAGCAAAGATCCCATCAAGGCAAGTACCGGGCAAGCGGAGGCGCAGTCCACAGAAAGAATCGCACAAAGAAGACAAACGTGAAATCTGGGGCCTTATCTGGTTAATTTATCGTTTTGGACGACAGAAAGTGGTGACTGTTGGGTATTAGTGAGCGGTTTCAAAGCCCTGTCTCGTAGTCGTTTGGCACACTGCAGGGCCTCAATCATCTTATCCTTTCTCTCAAGCATCTTCTGTAATTCCATCACTTCTGTACCATCGCATGGGGCCGACAGCTTTGCATTGTACCCACTTTTCTCCATTGCCATAATCTTATCCTCAAGTTTTTGAGTGTATTTCCTATACTGCCTTATTTGCGATTCTAGACCTTGGATTTTTGTCTCTAATAGAGTGCCAACCTCTAAAGGTAGCATTTCTACAATTTCCATAATCTCAGAATCTTGTAAATCGACAACGTCCTTATCGAGTAGTTTTTCGCAGTTGTCCAGTTTATATTTCAGTATTCTATTTTCCGCTTTCATTAAAGCCAAGTTCGGATCTTTATGACTAACGATGACGTTGTTATCCTTGTAGTTGTTTTCATTCGAGGATTGGGTTGAACGCTCACCTAGATTTGCGCGGTCCTTTAGTTCAGAGATCAGCCGGTGTTGATCTTCCAATTGGCGTCTCAGCAACTCAATAGTGCGGTCTTTATCTCCATCGTAATTGCCATTGTTGATTATGGATTTTTTAGATACATGAAGCGAGACATTCTTGGCTCTCGATGCAAACCTCAACGTATTCATAGTTTCCGCTGCTGCATCATTTCTGGTATCCACTGTACATATTGTTGTCACTATGCTATCTCCACTGAGCGCTGGTTGCAATAATCTCGTCAATTTAGAATCTCGGTATGGTATGTGATTGCTTGAAGTATTACTGTTACTAACAATACTCCCACTGCTGCTGCTGCTGCTGCTGCTGCTGTTACCGCTACTTGTTGGAGTTGTGGGAATAATTGAGCCTACTGAGTTTGTCTTGTCGGCACTTAGTTTGGATATTACAGTCCCCAAAGCCAGTAGCGATTTGTTGATGAAAGACCCTTCCTTTCTCCTCTCCTGTTGCCCCGTTGCCCTTTCGGAACCTGCTAAGTCACACAAAGACAATGTACTTGATCTTGATGTACCGTCCCTCACGTCTGTGCTCGTTAGACGAATTAGTACAATGGCATGAGAACGGGAACTTCTTGCATTATAATCTGTTTCACCAATTTTTCTGCTTTTATCACCGACTGCAATCCATCTTAATAAGTCTTCACTGCTTTCGCATCTCCTTTCAGTGAGACCAATAACTTTGACCCCATACTGAGAGTCATCTCTAATCTTCAATTCTACACCCAATGCATTGCTGTTGTTCTTACTCATATATGACCTCGAGGGAGTGCCTAGTCTGCTACCTGACTCCTCTAATCCACTTTCTAAGAGATCGTAAATCCTTTCATTGTAAATTTCGAGGTACGATATTACCACGTCAAATTTTTTATCCCCGTTCATTGACTGTTCCATGATATTAGTAAATAAATACGACACAGATAAAGGGATTAGTCCTAATTCTTGTTCATTCCCACTCATTGTAAACGTCTTACCTGAACCAGTCATACCATATGCAAAAATGGTGGCATTAAACCCCATCAATAGTTTATCGATCATTGGTTTACTGGTTTTCTCGTAGACTTCTAAATTGGTGCAATGAGAAGCAAACACATGATCAAACTTGAACTCTCCAATTTCTTCATGTACTATTGTTCTGTCATTAGTAATAAACCAAGGGTCTCTGGTAAATGTATTACCACCTTGTTGTGAATTGGTTCGTGATTGAAAGTGTCTAGGTGTTTTGAGCCCCATATTATCATGAGAGGGACCTACACTTCGTGGCTTTGGTCGAATCGTCACAGTGATTGATCCTGTGTAAGTGTCATTTTTCCTCGAGATGTTGTTGATACTATCACTTCTTCTGGCCCTTATCCTGCCTGGATGAAGGAAAGGATCAGATTTGGTTGAAACAGATCTAAGTGGTGAGTTACTTCTTGTGCTCGATGAGGAAATTGATTGAGATCCCGAACTCGACACATTTCGTATCGAGTTTCTTGTTAGATTTGAAAATGATGAAGTTGATCGTACAGAGGGCGATTGTGGTATATTGCTTGAGCCAGAACTAGATCTCGTAGGTGGCCTTCTCAGGCTTGGGCTCATTTTTTGGATCATCAAAAAGAACTTATTAGTATGGTCAGATGTGTATTAGTGCTCTAATTGTTTCGATTTCAAGAATGGCTACAGCGCAGCCTGTTAATCTCTGTAGTGTATTTCTTTTTTTTCTGTTCCCTTCTGCTTACATTGTTTTATCATCAATTGTTCCGCTATTGGAAAAGTATAAACAAGGAGATTTTCGAGCCGCATCTCTAAGCTACCCGCATTGTTCACTTCAGAGATACTACCGACCGTGGAGTAAAGAGCTATCTAGAATACTACGTGAAGACAATGAGCTTTTGCACTTAAAGTAAGATAGTATGCCTTATTATTATATTTTTGAATACACTATAAGTATTGTTTGCTATTTTTATTTATGGAAGCATTCTTCAAGATGGCGGAAGGAAAACAGGGCGCAAAAGAAAGAAAAGGTTTAACTTAAATTGCCTTAGCTAAACCAACGGCATTGTTACCCAAATCGTAAATGGAGTAGTATTTACGCAAAAAGGCATCACCAATAATGGCCAAGGGGCCAACAGGTTCTGGGAAATCCATTGGTGTGATTGCGGAGATACAAGAGCCTGATACTTCGAGTGTGTAATCGTAAGGTCCAATAGTGTAATTGTAACCGTTGAAGTTGAAAATTAAATCTGGTAGACTATCTCTAGTGTTACAATCTAGAGTGTATTGACCAGTCCAACCTTTTTTGGCACCTAGTTCTGCATTGATCATTTCTGCCAACCCTGATGGTAAAGTAATCAAAGAGGTACCAGTATCGATGGCAGCACCATGGCTCTCTAATTCGGCGTACTCATCGCCTAAACCAATACCTTCAAATTTGACTTCCCAATAAGCCTTACGACGAACTGGTAACCAAGTAATATCACCCTTAAATTTGGATTCGTCAATACCACCAAAGGTGGCTTCACCGCCATTTTCACTGTCTTTAGAAGTATCTCCCAAATAAAAGGCAAATTTCTTTTCATCCAACAAATCTTGTTGAATAGCGTTGTAGAATGGGGGAACCACCTTGTCAACAGAAATGGTATCGTAACCCAACCCTAAAATACCATCGAACTTACCAAACGCGAATGTTAGACCTGGTTCACTGGTAGCTTCAGCAAAATCTTGTTTTGGAATAGTCAAGTCTCCAATGGACAAAGTGTCTTGTGAGATGTAACCTTCCAAGGATCCTGTACCATACTGGATGGCAAATTCGGTACCATTAGCTTTATAACTTGACGAAGCTTCATGATCATACTTGGAGTGTAGGAAGCAAGCTAAAGAACCACATTCGTTACTTGGAACCCAAAGATTTGAAGAACCGGTATCCAGAATAACTTTGAAGTTCTGAGGTGGGGTACCTAAGGTAATATCAGTGTAATATTGAGCGTTCAAGTAATTTGTTAATGGAACGTCGTGACCACCTTCAGTGAAAAAGGGATGCTCCCTGGAAAAAACAACTTCGGGATTAGCTTTTTCAAATTGAGTCAAATATTTTTGGCCCAAATGAGCCAAGTGTTGGTCAAAAGTGACTTCCTTCATTTCATCGGATAATTTGTGCTTGTAAATTTTAGCCTTGTGAACTTTAGCGGCAGCAGGGTTAATGCTAACCAACAACAAGGCTAATGGCAATAATGCTTTTAAACTAAACATTTGGTTTTCCTCCCTTGAATTTTTTTTTTTTGGATTAAATATTTAGACTACTGAACTTTTTTTCTTTTCTTTTAGTATTCTAATAGAAAGGACTTTTATGAAAACAGTAGGATTAGAAACTCGTGAAAAACTGTTTCTATTGTTATTCCTTTAACACAGTAATCTCTTCAAATAAAAACAGAGAAGACCACTAAAATCTGGTTATAAAAACTTGGCTCAAAATAAGAAGGTGGAATAAATTAATGATAGCTAATCGATTACCTTAACTTCTTTGTCTTGTTCCGTGTATCGATGGATAAGAATTGGGAAGTATGGGAATATGGCTCTTTATATATTTCCCAAAAAGGGCGGCCTCCGCCCCTTAATCCATCGACACCCGCAAATTAGGCTGGATACCCGGATACCTGCCCCGGAACGAATTACAACCTCTTTATCAGTACAGTAGCAAGCTTCTGCTAAATAAAAACAGAATCACAATAATTATCGAAAAGCTTTGGAGTAGCAAACTAGATATTGAAACAGACCCCGGTAAATTTCTTTATGGACTTGTTATATTACACCGAGTTTCATATGTTTTTCTTTTTTTTAAGTTCGTTTTTTAATGAAAAGTATTTAAAAGTAACTAAAAGTAAAAAACTCAAATATTGTTGAGCTAAAAAATTATCTATAAAACTAAAATGTAAATCACGTTCAGTGATATTCTACAGTTAATAAGAACAAAAAGGTTCGAGTGGGTAAAGTCTAAGTGCTAGTGTTTATGCCTCCTCAATTGGAAAAAGGTACGTTTTTTTGTGGGTATTTATTCTTAATTACGAGAATTGCAAATTCTCGGGGTCTTTTGAGGTTTGGTCCAACTTTGCCCTTTTAATCTTTTTACTAGGATCAATTTGTGATTGCGACAAACTCACTGAATGTATTCTCTTTAAAATATTCCCTGTATTTGCATTACTTGGTGTTTCTACCAAATCGCTCAGTACCGAGTTATTGCTGCTATTACCTGTGACGCTAATTTGCGGCTTCTTAGTTTCCACAGACAAAGAAGAAATTGGCGGCTGGTTTGCACGTTGAGCCGCCATCATCTGAGTTAGCTTTTTGACCAGATCTTTCTCTTCAGTTGTTTGTTTCATCACTACCCTTTGTTCTTGCATCATACTCAACCCATCGTTGAAAAGTCCTGTGGTGTCATTAATTTCCACTTTAAAACCAATGACAAATTCATTGTTTTTATCCCAAATGATCTTGATTTCATCTCCGTCTTGTAAAAGAATTTTTGTACCTTGAATCATCCGACTATTATTCAAATAGCTTACATTAGTTCCCGTGTGGCAATACCAAATATCATCTAAACCTTGTGCCGGAGATTCATTCATACTTTTTCCGACT